>NC_086103.1:176610117-176910117 GCF_963921235.1 Mobula hypostoma
TGCGGTTCTGGTCACCTGGGTAGAAGAAAGATAGCGTTAACTTGAGAAGACTGTAGAAAAGGTTCATGAAGTTGTTACCAGCACTGGAGGACTTGAGCTATAAGGAGAGATTAGATGGGCAGGTATATCTTTTCCCTGGAGTATAGGAAGCTAAGTGATGAATTTAGAGAAGATTATAACATCATGAGGGGCAAAGAGAAGGTGAAAGTTCGCAGGCATTTTTTTTCCATGGTGGATGAGTCTAAAACTAGATACCACTGGTGAGAGGGGAAAAATGTAAAAGGGATCTGAGGGGAAACTCTGTCACACGGAGGATGGTGGATATATGGAATAAGACACTAGCGAATCTAGTAAAGGCAAGTACAAGCATAATCATAAGTCAAGTACATGTTTAGGGGGATATAGACTAAATATGAAGAAATGGGACAAGCTCAAGAAGTCAGCTGGGTCAGCATGGGCAAGTAGAAATGAAGGACCTTTTCCCTCACTATGATTCTCAATGGAGAGAATGCTTGGCCCTAAGTCAAATGAAAGATCTCAACAAAACAATTGCAAAACTAGAGGAATAATAGAATTATAGACATAGTGAAGGTCAGAGCCAAAGTATGTTAAAAGTCAAAGTCAAACTAAGTTTATTATCAAAGTGGGCTTTCACCACCATATACTATCCCAAAATTAATGTTTTGCAGCATTTACAGAAAACTAAGGAAATACAGTAGAACTTATCAAAAGACACCATACATAAACAAAGACTGACAAACATCAATGTGCAAAACAGACATTTATATATTACTGAGAACATGAATTGAAGATGTCTTGAACATGAGTCTGTAGGTTGTGAAATCAGTTCAAAGTTGAATTCCCCTTCATAACAAGGGGAATTGAGTATAAGAGCAAAGACATCCTTCTGCAGTCGTACAGGGCCCTGGTGAGACCACACCTGGAGTACTGTGTGTAGTTTCGGTGTCCAAATTTGAGCAAGGACATTCTTGCTATTGAGGGAGTGCAGCGTAGGTTCACAAGGTTAATTCCCGGGATAGCAGGACTGTCATATGTCGAAAGATTGGAGCGACTGGGTTTGTATACTCTGGAATTTAGAAGGCTGAGAGGGGATCTTATTGAAACATATAAGATTATTAAGGGATTGGACACGCTGGAGGCAGGAAGCATGTTCCCGCTGATGGGTGAGTCCAGAAACAGAGGCCACGGTTTAAGAATAAGGGGTAGGCCATTTAGAACGAAGTTGAGGAAAAACTTTTTCACCCAGAGAGTGGTGGATATATGGAATGCTCTGCCCCAGAAGGCTGTGCAGGCCAAGTCTCTGGATGCTTCCAAGAAAGAGATAGATAGAGCTCTTAAAGATAGCGGAATCAAAGGTTATGGGGATAAGGCAGGAACTGGATACTGATTGTGGATGATCAGCCATGATCACAGTGAATGGCGGTACTGGCTCAAAGGGCCGAATGGCCTACTCCTGCACCTGTTGTCTATTGTCTATTGAGGTGAGTGAAGTTATCCACAAGGGTTGAGGAGCCTAGTGGTTCCAGGGTAATAACTGTTCCCAAACCTGACCGTGTGGGACCTAAATCTTCTACTCAATGTTAGAAGGAAGCAGGTTTGGAAGGTGGTGTCTTTGATGATGGCCTGCTGCTTCCTCATTGCCAGTGCTCCTTGACAATGTGCTCAGTGGTGAGGAGGGCTTTGTCTGTGATGGATGGGGCTCTATCCATCACTTTCTGTAGTGCCATATGCAGGTGCAAAGGTGCAACAAAAACTTACTGTTGTGAATAGGTGAATCTAAAGCTGCTGACACAGTCGAGGGAATGGATTGAGCAATAACTATTAGACAAGATGCAATATCACATCTTTTTCACTGGCACCAACTAATCTTTCCCATTCGCCTAGAAAAATAAACCAAACCTATGTTGAACGTCTACGCTAAAAGGCAGCACCTCCACTGTGTTGGATTTACCTATGGTACATTCTCATATCTTTTGACTGGTATTCGAGTCCTTTACCTCCTAACATGGCTTCCCACAGCGGCTGTGATAACGATGAGATCACTCCTTAAATGTTGTGAACTCAGTCAGCACTATCCTCCCCAGTATCCAGGGCATCTTCAAGGAGAGATGCTTCAAAAAGGTGGCATCTATCATTGAGGACCCCCATCACCCAGGACATACCCTCTTCTCATTGCTACCTTCAGGAGGAGATACAGGAGCCTAAAGGCACATGTTGAACAATTCAGGAAGAGCTTCTTCCTCTCTGCCATCCAATTTCTGACTGGACCTTGAACCCATGAACACCACCTGACTACTGTTTTTGAACTATTTATTTATTTCAACTTTTTAAGTGCGTGTATATATGTATATATATTTGCTGAATTACTTAATTCACAGCTTTTATTATTATGTATTGCAATGTACTGTTGCCACATAAGAACACATTTCACAGTTTATGCCAGTGATATTAAACCTGATTCTGATGCTTCCTATAGTGGAGGAGTCTAGAGAGAGAGGACAGCCTCAGAACAGAGGGGCATCCATTTAGGACGGAGATGAGGAGGAATTTCTTTGCATTATTTATTTAATTTGACTTTTAAATTTACAGATTAATTATTATGCACGGCACTGTACTGCTGCAAATTTCACAGCTTATGCCAGTAATATTAACTCTGATTCTGATCCTAATTCCGAGAGGAGAGCAGTCCTCAATATCACTTCTGGAAGGTAAGACTTTTCATTTACATGTGAAAATAATGCCCAGCATCACAGAATTCCTTGTCACATAATCCCTTGCAATACTGTTTGTAATCAGCTTGAATAAACAAAACGTTAGTTCATTAGAGCATGAATTCACTTTATTGATATTTTCTTAAGCCTTCTTTGAAATAGCAGCACTGTTTCAGCTTGCTGATAATGCCACAGTGGCAGGACTGATTTTAAAAGTAGAATACAATTTACAACAAAAATTGTGTGATTGTTTCCAATTTAAGATTGTTTGCAAAAACTGCACATCAGAAAGGGATCAAAAAATATCATGACCAGGGGTTGTACTAGTTTTCATCTAAATGACCCTCAACTAATTCTTAGACAGCTTTTATGTGTATTACAATCAGCATTCAAATTCAGCTTAATGTAGTACCTTTTAAAAAATAAATCTTTCTCAGGCAGTGTCCAATTATTATTCAAGTTCAAGTTTAGTTGTCATTCAGCCATACATGAATACCCATGAATACAGTCAAATGAAACAACATTACTCCAGGGCCAAGATGCAAAACACAGTACCAACAGTCATAACAAATAGACTGAGGAACAGCTTTTATCCCAGAGCTGCGGCCTCCATCACACCACTCCCACAGAACAATGACTGAAACTGTGAGCACACACAAATACTTGCACTAACGGCACTTTGTGCATTACTGTGATATTCTGGTGCTGCCGCAACTTATTTTCTGCTACTTATCCACTTAATACTGTTTTTCTATTACTGTCTTGTTTTTATCTACCGCTTTATTTAATTGCTTGAGAGGAAGCCAAATGGAGTTTCATTGTACCTATGTGTAATGACAACAAAGACCATTTAATTCAATTCAATTCAATACACAGCACAAGGCACATATAGCACATATAAGATAGCAAGCACATATAAGATATCAGTAAGACACAGTCACGCAATAAAATATATGTTCCAGGGCCCTAAGTCCACGAATGTTGCAGCAGTCTGTAGTTGAACACAATTTGGCTTGTCTTCCGCCAAGTGAACGTCAACTCCAGCTAAGACCTCACGCCACACTGCCTCTGTTGAAGTGCACCAACTCCAACACCTCCAATACCTTCTGAATAGCTATTGCAAATTAATTTGCAGTAGCTATTTAGAAGGTGTCAATGGATTTTTTTCATGAATTGCTACAGGCTACACTATATGGATAGTGTAGAGGATTGTCGTAGATTGCAGAGAGACTTTGCAGAGAAAGATTGCAGAAGTGGGTTGAGAAGTGGCAGACGGATCTAAACCCGGAGAAGTGTGAGGTGGTACACTTTGGAAGGACGAACTCCAAGGCAGAGTACAAAGTAAATGGCTGGATACTTGGTAGTGTGGAGGAGCACTTATGGTACAACTGTAACGAAAACCAATTTCCCTCGGGACCAATAAAGTATGACTTTGACTATGACTATGACTATAAGTAGTAAAATCCTGTCTTTAATCAGTAACTCCTAGTTCTAATTTCTCACTCAAGATACAAGAGTGATGTTTAAGAGGCTGTCAGACATATTACTATGCAGAAAATGGAGGGGTATGAATCTTGAAGAGGCAGAAGAGATTCGGTTTAATTCAGCATCATGTTTGGCACATGCATTGTGGGATGGAGAGTCTTGCTGTGCTGTACTGTACTATACTCCGTGTTCGACCTAAGAGGAACAATACTCTCCACATCCATTGATGCTGCAATGGATGCCCAGTCTATCTGACAGTTCCTCATTGTACAATGCATTAGTCCAGATGTAGATCCTGTAACTCTTCTCTGAACCTTACTGCTGGCACAACATCATGGACTGGATTCTTTATCTCGCAGTCTACCTTGCCTGTATTGCGCTTACTCTTGACTCTGCATTCTGTTATCGTTTTCCCTTTTACTACATTGATTTAAGATTCAAGATTGTGTAATATCATTTCCTGCACATGGCTGTGAAGGAGAATAAAATAATTGTTACTCTGGGTCAGATGGAGCACAAAACTTGGGACCACTTCTTTTTATGCTGTATATAAATGATTTAGATGATGTAATAGATGGCTTTGTTGCCAAGTTTGCAAATGATACGAAGGTTGGTGGAGGGGCAGGTTAAGTTGAGGAAACAGGTAGGATGCAGAAGGACTTAGACAGATAAGGAGAATGGGCAAGAAAGTGGCAAATGAAGTATAATGTTGGAAAATGCATGGTCATGCACTTTGGTGGTAGAAATAAATGTGTGGACTATTTTCTAAACAGGGAGAAAATCCAAAAATCTGAGATGCAGAACACCTTAAAGGTTAACTTGCAAGTTGAGTCAATATTGAGGAAGGCAAATGCAATGTTAGCATTCATTTCAAGAGGTGTAGAATACAAGAACAGGGATGTGATGCTGAGACTTAATAAGACACTGGTGAGGCCTCAACTTGAGTATTGTGTACAGTTTTGGGTTCTTCATCTTAGAAGAGATGTGCTGGCATTGGAGAGGGTCCAGAGGAGGTTCACAAGGATGATTCCAGGAATGAAAGGGTTATCATACGAGGAACGTTTGATGGCTCTGGGACTGTACTCGCTGGAATTTAGAAGGATGAGGGGGGATCTCATTGAAAACTTTTGAATATTGAAAGGACTACACAGAGTACATCTGAAAAGGATAATTCCCATGGTGAGAGAGTTTAGGACAAGAGGGCACAGCCTCAGGATAGAGGAGTGTCCATTCAAAACAGAAATGCGGAAAAATTTCTTTAACCAGACACATGGTGAATTTGTGGAATTTGTTGCCACATACAGCTGTGGAGCCCAGGTTGTCGGGTGTATTTAAGACGGAGATTGATAGGTTCTTGATTGGACATGGCATCAAAGGTTATGGGGAGAAAGCCGGGAAATGGGGTTGAGGAGGAGAAAAGGAAAAGATCAGTCATGATCGAATGGTAGAGCAGACTCGATGGGCCAAATGGCCTAATTCTGCTCCTATATCTTTTGGTCTTACGGTCTAAAATAAACACAAAAAGATAAAGAGCACAATAATATACATAGATAAATATTATGTCCATAAAGTGATTCTCTTCCCAACTCTTTCAGCACTACATTCATGATAACATTTGAGCTGCTTCCGGTATCCATGTTAAGCTCAACAATTCCGTCAACTTTGCCTCCAACTTCCACCCTGCCCTCAAATTTGCATGGTCTCTCTCTGACACCTCTGTCCTCTTTCTCGACCTCTCTGTCTCCTTCTCTGAAGAAAGACTGCCTACTGATATATTTTATAATACTACTATCCCTCACAGCTACAGTATATTGTCTACACCTCCTCCCACCCTGTCACTTCTAAAAATGATACTCCCTTTTCTCAGTCCCTCTGTCTCTTTCACGTCCGACCTCAGGATGAGGTTTATCATACCAAAGTACCTGCGATTCCAAGGTACCTTCCTTCTTTAAAGAGCGGAGGTTCCCTTCCTCTACCATCGATGCTGCCCTCACCTAAATCTCCTCCATTTCCTGGACATTCACCCTCAGCCCATCTTCCTGACCCCATAGAGTTCCTTGCGGCCTCACCTATCACCCCATGAGCCTCCACATCCAGTAACTATTCCACATCTTCTGCCATCTTCAACAACATCCTACCACTAAACGTATCTTTCCCTCCTCCCCATTCTTCGCTTTCCTGAGGGGTCACTCTCTCTATGATACCCTTGTCCATTAGAACTGCACACAATACTCTAAATAAGGCCTCTCCAAAGTCTTGTACAACTCCAATGTAATATCCAGACTCCTCCACTTAATACTTTGATTTAATGCTGAGCTCAACAATATCATCAATTTTGCCTCCAACTTCCACCCTGCCCTCAAATGTACTTGGCCTATCTCTGATATCACTCTCTGATTTCTCGATCTCTGTCTCTACCTCTGGAGAAAGACGGTATACTGATATTTTTATAAAACTACTGACTCTCACAGCTAGCATCTGCAATGTTTAAATTGTTTGATTCAGCTGTTTCCTGATATTATAAGTGCCAACAATTCCTTTTAAGACCTGATAAATTTGTGATGTCACTTTCAAAGAATTAAGGATCTGTATTCCTAGATTCCTTTGCTCTGTGGCACTCCTCAATGCACTACCATTCACTGTGTAGGTCTCAGCCTTGTTTGTCTTCCCAAAGTGTAACACTTCACACTTGTCTGCATTAAATTCCATCTGACACTTTTCAGCCCACTTTCCCAGCTGGTCTAGGTCACTTTGCAATCTTTGATGGTCTTCCTCAATGCCTATAGTCTATCTTAGTTTCAGACTTCTGACACCTGGAGCATTTGAATTTTGTGGTTCAGATTCTTCGTGATATTAAATGGACTGAGTTGCCCATAATTTTAAAAAGTGGCCAAGACTACATCTGAATGAACAAAAAAACTCCATATACTGCATTCATATATAGGTTTTCTTTGGTTCATGACTATATCTATGTCAGACAAATTACTGCCTTAATTACATTTCCTAAAAACAAGGTAAAGTCAGTTTCGTCCACCAGATCCCAGCATCTGCACTCTCATGTCACCCCAGGATAGAAAGCACCTGTGGGTTGGTAGCCAGAGGTCACAGATTGATAATGGTCAGCTGAAAAAGAGGGAGATTTTTCCTATAAAGAGGGTTATTCCATTCTGTAGGAATGAGATATGGAAGCAATAGTTGCTTCTGGAACTAAGGTGGAGATAAAATGTGAAGAAAGTTGCTGATATTTTGGACCATAAGCCATAAGATGATTAGACATAGGAGCAGCATTAGGCTATTCTGCCCATTGAGTCTGCTCCACCATTCCATCATGGCTGAGTCATTTTTGTTCACAACCACTTTTTACTGGCTTCTTCCCGTAACCTTTGATACCCTTACTAATCAGGAACCTATCAACCTCTGCTTTAAATGCACCCAAAGATTCAGACTCCACAGTCGTCTGTGGCAATGAACTTCACGGATTCACCATGATCAGCCGTGATCTTACTGAATGGCAGAGCTGGCTCGACGGGTCAGATGGCCTACTCCTGCTCATATTTCTTATGTTCTTATGTACCACCCTCTGGCTAAAGAAATTCCTCCTCATCTCTGTTTTAAAGGGATGTCCTTGTAATCTGATGCTGTGCCCTCTGATCCAATACTCTACCATTATTGGAAACATCTTCTCGATTTCCTGTCTGTCTGGGTCTTTCAATATTTGGTCAGTTTCAATGAGATCCCCCCTCCCTATTATTCTAAATTCCAGTGAATACAGGCCCAGAGCCATCAAGTAGTGCCCAATCTGTTTAAACATTTCTCATTGGATATTCACCATGCACAGTATCATCCTGGTGAATCTTCTCTGAACTATCTTCAATGAAATAATAGCCTTCCTTGAACATGGGTCCAAATTTGTTCACAGTGGTCTAGATCTGGTCTCATTAGAGCCTTATACAGTTGCAGAAAGGGTTCTATATTTCACCTTTCAAGCTCCAATGCTGGGTCAAAATCCTAGAGTTTCATCCATAGCAGATTTGTAGTCATTCCTTCACCAGAAGGTTTGCAGCAGTCTGGGGCAGTTCACTGCTTCCTGCCCAGGGGCAACAATGGATGGACAATAAATAGTGGCACATTCCCCTGGCATTTTGTGTGTATTGCTCAAAGATTTCCAGCATCTGCAGAATCTCTTGCTATTCCAAGATGAGTCGATGTTCTGGGACTAAGGTTTCCATCATAAAGACACATGGAGGAAAATGTTGAGGTTCTGCAAATGAATAGTTGCAGACTTCAATTATACTAGTACCTAAGAAGAATGTGGTAACCTGCCCCAAAGAATATCATCTAGCAGCACTTATATCCACTGTGATGAAGTGCTTTGAGAGGTTGTTGATGTAACGTATCAACTCCTGCCTGATCAGCGATTTGGATCCACTCCAATTTGTCAACCAGGACAATAGGTCCACAGCAGATGCCATTTCACTGGCTCTTCACTCAACCCTGGAATATCTGGGCAGGGAACATGGATACATCAGAATGCTCTTCATTGACTACATCTTGGCATTCAGTACTACTATCTCCTCAAAACTAAAAAATAAGCTTCAAGACCTAGGCCTCAATAACTCCTTACGCAACTGGATCCTCGATTTCCTCACTTGCAAACCTCTGTCAGTTCAGACTGGCAAAAGCATGTTCTCCACAATCTCCATCAGCACAGCTGCACCACAGGGCTGTGTGCTTAGACCTCTGCTCTACTCGCTTTATACCTATGACTGTGAGGCTAAGCAGAGCTCCAATGCCATATTTAGGTTAGCTGACAACACCAATCTGGCCGAATCAAATGTGGCGATGAACCAACATATAGGAGAGAGATTGAAAATAAGTCTGAATGATTCTACAACAACCACATCTCACTCAATGTCAGCAAGATCTAGGAGCTGGTAATAACTTCCCAAGGAAAAATACTGGGCGTCCATGAGCCAATCCTCATTGGGAGATTGGAGTTGGAGAGGATCAGTAATTTTAAATTCCTCAGCGTTATCATTTCAGAGGTTCTGTCCTGGTCCAAGTATGTAAGTGCCATTACAAGGAAATCACAGTAGTGCCTTTACTTACTTAGATGTTTGCACAGATTTGGCATGTCATCTAAAACTTTGACAAACTTCTATAGATGTGTTTTGGAGAGTATATTGACTGGCTGCATCATGGTCTGGTATGAAAACACCAATGCCCTTGAATGGAAAAGCTGACAAGATGTAAGCACAGTCCATCACGGGTAAAGCCATCCCCATCATTGAGCACACCTACATGGACCGCTGTCACAGGAAACCAGCATCATCAGAGACCCCCACTACCCAGGCCATGCTCTCTTCTCACTGCTGCCATCAGGTAAAAGGCATGGGTGTCTCACGACCCTCACCACCCAGCTCAGGTATGGTTAATACCCTTTAACCATCAGGGTCTTGAATCAGAGGGAATAACTCCACTCACCCCATCCCTGAACTGTTCCTGCTATCCATGGCTTCACTTCATCTCATGTTCTCAATATTTATTGCCTACTTATTCTTCTTTTTCATTATCTTCCTCATTATTATTATTCCTTTTCCGCTTGTATTTGCATAGTGTGTTGTCTTTTACATGTTGGTTGTGGTCTTTCAATAATTCTATTGTGTTTCTTTGCATTTACTTTGAATGCTTACAAGAAATCGAATCTCAGGAACACTCACAACGCACTGGAGGAACTCAGCAGGTTGGGCAGCATCTGTGGAAACGATCAGTCAATGGTTCGGGCCAGAGCCCTTCGTCAGGACTGTAGAGGGAGGGGGCAGAGGCTCTATAAAGAAGGTGGGGGGAGGATGGGAAGGACAAGGCTGGTAGGTTCCATGTGAAAAACCAGTAAGGAGAAAGATAAAGGGGTCGGGGAGGGGAAGCAGGGAGGTGATAGGCAGGAAAGGTAAAGAAGGAATAGGGGAAAACACAATGGGTAGTAGAAGGAGGCGGAACCATGAGGGAGGTGATAGGCAGCTGGGGGAGGGGGCAGAGTGACATAGGAATAGAGGAAGGGAGGGGGAGGGAATTACCGGAAGCTGGAGAATTCTATGTTCATACCAAGGGGCTGGAGACTACCTAGACGGTATATGAGGTGTTGCTCCTCCAAGCTGAGTTTAGCCTCATCATGGCAGTAGAGGAGGCCATGTATGGACAGATCTGAATGGGAGTGGGAAGCAGAGTTGAAGTGGGTGGCTACCAGGAGATCCTATCTCAGGGTTGTATATGATAACGTATACAATATATTTGGTAATAAAGTAACTTTGAAGTTTTGAAGTTTGTACTTTGACAAATTAAGAGCATACAGCGTTGTGATTTAGTCCTTGAGAACAGTAAAGCCAGATAAAAGGTACTGGTGGAGAGAACCCATCTTTCACTTGTACAAGGCAGAGCAGATATAGTGAGTAATTCTAGACTTGTCACTCTAAAAGAGAGCACAAGGTAGGCATACAAGTACATAAATCGTTACCCTTTGTGCTTCAGGGAAATAGATGACGTGGCTTGTTAATTCATCACCACAATGGACATTGAACAACTGGGTGTCAATATACCTGCTGACAGAGATTCCACTAACTCCATGAGAACAGCTTTCTTCCTTCCTGCAGAGAACTAACTTAATATGTATGTAGCCCCCCCTGGCCACCCTCAGGGTCGCTCAGCTCGCTGTCGTCTAGGGAAACAGTCCTCGGCCCCGCTAAACTGGGTAATTAGTTTGTGTGGATGCTGTGTGATGTACCCCACCCCGCCCAAATAACAGACAATACACCAGATACGATTAAATGATTTACAGTTTATAGATATTACTGGAACTATATAATTAATAGAGAATAAAATATAAAAGGAAAATGAAAGGTGCCACACTTATCAAAGTTCAATATCTTCGTGCACAAAACAGTTGGAGCTCAAGAACCTTCTTCTTCACCCTGCGACCCCTTGGACCACTCGACCGGCCACCTGGGAACAACAACGGTGGTCGATCAGACGCTCCACACAAGTCCGTCTCCGTATCCTCCCGAACGCCCTCCTCAGGGTCCGACCCCGTTAGTGGACATCACAGCAACTGGTCCATCCTCTATCTCGCTCTCCTGCCTTCTGCCCCCAAACCTCACGCATATAGTATCTTCAAATACACCAAGATCATAACAACTATCCCAATTGGTTCATAACATCTTCTTATCAGTAACGATTCAAGAAACTGCTAGCGGGAAGAACTTTCTCAGCATTTAACATAACAAAGAAGCATTCCTCAGTGTAACATAACAAAGAAGCCATTTTAATTAGCCTCCGCAGTAACATAAAAGACGAAACCCCTTTACATGTAGAAGAAAACCTTCTGAACCGAAAACTATCTTTATGATATTGCATGTCTGTGACTAGAGTTTTATTTTATTCTACACTCATTGGCCTTTTATTAGGAGCCTCCTGTACCTCATAAAGTGGCCACTGAGTGCTGTTCATTGTCTTCTGCTGCTGTACCTCATCCAGAACACAGTCTGACATACTGTGTATTCAGAGATATTCTTCTGCACACCACTGTCACCTTCCTGTTAGCTTGAACCAGCTTGGCCCTTGTCCTCTGACCTCTCTCATTAACAGGATGCTTTTTTTCCCACAGAAATACCATTCACTAGACTTTTTTAAAAATATTTTTTGCGCCATTCTCTGTAAACTCCAGTGATTATTGTGTGTGAAGTTCCCAGGAGATCAGCAGTTTCTGAGATGCCTAAACCACCCTCTATTTTCTTTCGCGCAATGACTCCCATTAGCACTACTCATTGATTGATAACCTACCCTTGCACATTAATCTGTTGCTCTCTCTCACCGCTAAGTAAATATACCAGTTAACCTCACCTCTGCGTGCATGCGTGCTTTTATTTTAATTGATACGTAGTTGTACAGACTGAAAAAAATGGACAATGAGTACGAACTTGAATGTCAGCAAATATCACCAATATCATCACTTGGGATGACAGAATTCAGAGGAAGGGAGAGACACAGCGAGAGGAAAGAGTGAATCAGTACAATGGAGAAGGTGTCATAGATGATAACAAAGGGATCCATGAGTAATAGTGCTCAGTGCATTGTGAAGGATACACAACTAGCAACATTACGTTGAAAGTACCATGATGATGGCCTTAGTTGGGAAAGTTGATGAATTTCATAGTGCTAATGAGAATTGGGAATTGTATATTGAGAGGGTTGAACTGTATTGTAACGCAAATGACATGGGTGAGGAAAAGAAAACCCCCACGCTTCTCAGCTTAATGCTGCTAAAATGTATGGGCTCTTACTCTACTTAGTAACTCCTGAAAGCCAGCAAGCAAGATGTTGGATGAAATTGGTGCAGTTTTTACGAAGTCACAAGCCCTAAACCTCAAGCAATAGCTGGGAGATTCAGATTTCACAGAAGGAACGAGTCAAAGGATGAAAGCATTCCTGAATACCTTGAAGAACTGTGCGAACATTCCCAATATAGTGACTTTAAAAATGGACTTTCCGATGTATTAAGGTACAGGCTTGTTTGTGGTATACGTAATCAAATCACTCAAAAGAGGCTACTGTCAGAAAGAGACCTAACCTTGGAATGGGCATTGACCATTGCAATATAATAATAAACTGCTGCAAAGGATGCAGCAGAACTACAGAAAAAGTGTTTAGCATGTGAAACACGCAAAATGTCCCTGAATGGTCCAAAAGCCAAAAATGTTATTGATGTTGCAAATCCTTCCATGACACAAATGATCATTACTTCAAAGAAAAAAAATGCAGAAAGTGTCACAGGAAGGTCACATAGAGAGAATGTGCAATACTGACAGAAAGTACAACCAAAGAGAAAAACCACACAGAGTGAAAAGTTTCAAAAAAAAACAAATACGTAAAGATACTGAATGTGCAACTGAATCAAGACAATAGAGTCTGACAAAGGTGAACTGTCATGCCTAAAACTGTATAGCTTTACTGAAGCAGATCGCAAACTCATCTGGATCACAACAGATGTGTCAGGTGTAAAACTGAAAATGGAGCTGGATACAGCGTCAGCTTTGTCTACAATTTCAGGGGCTGACTACAACAGACTGTTTTCTAAGTTACCTTCAGAAAAGAATTCAGTGATGTTAAAGACCTACAAAGAGGAAAATGTGTAAGGCAAACTGAAAATAAATGTAACATACAGAGGCAAAACACAGCAGCTGGACCATAAGTCCATAAGATATAGGAGCAGAATTAGGCCATTCAGCCCATTATGTCTGCTCCATCATTTCATCATGGCTGATCCAATTTTCCTCTCAGCCCAAATCTCCTGCCTTCTCCCTGTATCCCCTCATTCTCTGACCAATCAAGAATCCATCAACATCTGCCTTAAATATAACATAAAGACTTAGACACCACAGCTACCTGTGGCAAAGAATTCTATAGGATCATCACACTCTGGCTAAAAAAAATTCCTCCTCTTCTCTGTTCTAAAAGGATGCCACTCTGCTTTGAAGCTGTCTCATCTGGTTTTTGACTCTCTCACCATAGGAAACATCCACTCTTTCGTGGCCTTTCACTATTCAATAGTTCTCAATGAGATCGCCTCTGATTCTTCTGAATTCTACTGAATACAGGCCCAGAGCCATCAAACACTCTTCATATAATAAGCCATTCAATCCTAGAATCACTTCTGTGAACCTCCTTTGAACCCTCTCCAGTTTCAGCACATGCCTTCTAAGATAAGGGGCCCAAAACTGCTCACGGTACTCCAAGTGAACCCTCATCAGTGCTTTATAAATTCTCAACATTACATCCTTGCTTTTATATTCTAGTCCCCTTGAAGTGAATGCTCACATTGCATTTGCTTTCCTCACCACAGACTCAACCTTTTGTATTTTTTGTATTGAAAGTGGAGGGCCAGTACTTTTCATACGCGAATAGCTGAGAAAAATCCAACTAGACTGGCACACAATCAAAGCTGTTAATGTGTCATCAACAGGCAACTGCAGCCCAAATGGTGGCATTAACCAGAGACTGTCGCTGCTGCTTAATGCCAATGAGAAGGTGTTTGAGAAGGGTATTGGTAAAGTCAAAGGCACAAAGGCCAGAGTTAAACAGGATCAAGCAATAACACAAAGATTCCATAAAGCGCGTCCAATGCCTCACGCATTACATCCTGACATGGATGGGCAACTTTAGAGCTTGGAGGCATCTGGCATTCTCTCCAAGGTTGCAAGGAGTGATTGAGGCACACCCATTCTCCTGGTGATCAAAGAAGAGAAGGTCAGAGCTGGTCATATATGTGGGGACATCAAAGCAAGCATCATCCCTGTACTGCGTACTGTGCAGTACCCCTGCCACTGCGCAGTATCCCCTGCCACGAATAGAATTTGCATCTTTGGCAACTCAGGTCATATTTGGGCCTCGTAAACTACCACCACTGGTTTTTCCCAAAGATTGCCTTAGTGTTGCACCCACTGCATGCACTATTGCAGACAGGAGCAAAGTGGGAATGGTCAGGAAGATGTGAAAGAGCATTCAAGGAAACAAGGAGATAAATAATCTCTGATGAACTGCTCACCCATTATGACCCAACTCTGTCCATCAGGCTGGTGTTCGATGCATCCTCTTATGGCATTGGTGCCTTCTTGTCACACACTATGAAAGATGGATCTGAATGTCCGAATGCATTTGCTTCAAGATCAGTGAAGAGCGCAGAATGCAGTTACGCCCAGATCGGCTGAGAGAAACTTAGTCTAGTATGGAGATTAAAGAAGTTCCACCACTAACTTTACAGATAAAGTTTACTCCAGTGACAGACCACCTGCCCCTTGTGTCTATTTTCAATCCCAGGAAAGGAATCCCAGTGATGTCTGCTACCCAGTTACAACATTGGGCACTTTTCCTAGGAGTCCGCTCTTGTGACGTAGAGTTCAAGGGTGCCAAGCTACACAGAAATGCTGATGGCTTGTCATGATTTCTGCTGTCGGCAGCTGAAGAAGATAAGTCTTCATTCTTTGACCCAGCAGATGTGTTCCACACAGCATTAGTAGACCAGTTGCGGGTAACAAATTCTGAAATACAAAGGGAAACAAGGAATGACCCGATGTTGTCAAAAGTCCATGCAATCACCATGCAAGGATTGCCAGCTCATGGTAATCCAACATTTCCAGAGTTGTCAGTGAGACAAGACCAAATATCTGTATGTCAAAGAACTCTGATATGTAGATCTTGTGTTGTGGTTCACTCTAAACTTTGCACCAGAGCGTTAGAAAATCAGCAGGAAGAATAGATGGGTACAGTCAAGATGAAGACTCTCACCTGGAGCTACATAAGAAGACACCCAGTAGGATAGCTACAAGAACTGGACCACTGATATACACAGTAGATGTTGGAAATCTTACGTGGAGACATCATGTGAACCAGATACTGGATGCTCAGGCAAAGACCACTCCTGAGCCGACTGCATCTAACAAGACGGACACATTGCATCCTTCGGACTTATCTCTCAGTAATGATCACGTCACTAACAGCAACGTGAGACCTGCAACAGAGAAAGTTGTCTTTGACAAGACATCTGCCAACTCTGATGCCACTCCAGAGGTCCAAAAGCGCTATCCTGAAAGAAAAAGAGCGCCACCCAAAAGACTGAATCTTCAGTATAGTAAAGTTAGTTATGGATTGTTATTGGGAAAGGATGTTTATTTGAATATGGTTTGTTGAAGGGAAATTGAATGTTTTGTTACATATTCTGTTTCGAATGATTTGTTACATGTGCAGTATTATAATACATTAATCTAAAGGGGTTGGAAGTGTAAAGTATGGATTTATTTCTTTTAGCACATTGACTTTGCTTATCCCTACTTATTGACTAATAACTTACCCATGTGCATTGAACTGCTGTTCTCTCTTGCTGCCAAGTGAAGTTAACCTCATCTTCACAAGCATGCGTTTATCTTAGCTGATACAGACACAATACTCCCCATCTGGCACCAACAATTATTCCACGGTCAAAGTCACTTAGATCACATTTCTTCCCCATTCTGACGTTTAGTCTGAACAACGACGGAACACCTTGCCCATGTCTGCATACCTTTACACACTGAGTCGCTGTCACACGATTGGCTGCATTAGTGAGCAGGTGTACACAAGAAAGTGGCCACTGAGTGTATAACAAAATAAAATTTATTCACAATCTTAAAAAAAATTAATAAGAATAAATCTGGCAATGCCTTTTCATTCTTTACATTCATAATCAATGCTTTCCGTGCTGTTCTATTACCTTCCTTCACACCAATAACAGTCACATGGCCCCTAGGGGTGGTACACAACGACAACATTGAGGGGCTTCCTCACCCAACCTGGCTTCTCCTTCTCCAGTAGCAGAAGAGCCCTACCACATGGTCCTTCCCCACCGAGGCCTTGCGGTGGCTGCACCAAGCTTCAGTGCATCCCTCCCGCGGCTTTGAAAGTGCCTGTTGGTAGCGTTCCTTCACAGATCTCTTTATGCGCTGGCAGATCAATATGGTTCGAGCAGACCAAACAGTGTCTGTCACAGAGTTGACAATCTGTCAGTGCCACTTGGTGCTGCGTTAAACTAAAGCTGTGCCCTGTTCTGGTTGCATTGATTCCTGGTTTTGTGTCTGTAGACTTATTTTTGTTCTGAATGCTGTTTGCTTTCTTTTATTGTTCTCACAATTTGCTTTTTTTTTCTCTCTGCAACGTGGGAGTTTGACAGTCTTTTTTTTTTAATGGGTTCTTTTGGGTTTCTTTGTTTTGTGGCTGCCTGTAAGGAGACAAATCTCAAGGTTGTATAAAGTATAATGGATACTGTAAAGGAGAATCATGGATGTTGTGTACTTGGATTTTCAGAAGGCCTTTGACCAGGCTGCTTACCATGTTAAGAGCCCAGGGTATTACAGGACAGACACCAACATAGGTAAATCAGTGGCTGACTGGCGGGAGGCACAGAGTGGGATTAAAGTGAGCCTTTTCTGGTTGTCTGCCGGTGACTGGTAGTGTTCCACAGGGCTCTGTGTTCAGACTGCTTTTTTTACTTTATATGTCAATGACTTGGATGATGGAATTGATGGCTTTGTGTCAAGGTTTGTGGATAATATAAAGATAGGTGGAGGGGCAGGTAATTTTGAGGCAGTAGAGACGCTACAGAAGAGAATGGGCAAAGAAGTGGCAGATATAATGTAGCATCGGGAAGTGTATGGTCATGCACTTTGGTAGAAGAAATAAAAGGGTAGACCATTTTCTAAGTGGAGAAAAAATTCAAAAGTCTGCTATGCAAAGGGACTTGGGAGTCCTTGAGCAGGTTTCCTTTAAGGTTAATTTGCAAGTTGACTTGGTGGTGAGGAGGAAAGCACAATGTTAGTATTCATTTCAAGAGGACTAGAATATAAAAGCAAGGATGTAATGTTGAGGCTTTATAAAGCACTAGTGATGCCTCACTTGGAGTATTGGGAGCAGTTTTGAGTCCCTTATCTGAGAAAGGATGCATTGACATTGGAAAGAGTTCAAAGGAGGTTCACAAAAATGTTTCCAGGATTGAAAGGCTGAAGAGTGTTTGATGGCTCTGGGCCTTTAGTCAATGGAATCAGAAGAATGAGTGGTAACCTCATAAAAACCTATCGAATGTTGAAAGACCTCAATAGAGTGGATGTGGAGAGGATGATTCCAACGGTGGGAGAGTCTGAGACTAGAGAACAGCGCTTCAGAATAGAGGGGTGTCCTTTTAGAATATGAGCAGCAATTTCCTTAGCCTGAAGGTGGTGAATCTGTGGAATTTGTTGCCACAGGTGGCTGTGGAGGCCAAGTCTTAGTTTCTTGATTAGTCAGGGCATGAAGGTATATGGGGAGAAGACAGGAAATTGGGACTGATTCTTGGTTGGTGCAACTGTAATGAAAACCAATTTCCCTCGTGATCAATAAAGTATGACTATGACTGTGACTATGAACAATGACACTGACCCTTGCATCTTTCTCCACAGCTACTTCACAAACCCATAGTCCACAAAGAGGTGAGTTACAATCCTTTCTCCACTCCAGCCATCCCACAGGCAGTGGGGTGGGAGTGATTAAGTTATTATGAGAGGCATAGATCGAGTGGGCTGAGAGTATCCGTTTCCCAGGGTTGAAATGTCGAATTCCAGAGGGCATGCATTGAAGGTGAGAGGGTGTAGGTTCAGGAGGGGTAAGTTGTTTCTCAGAGGGTTGTGGATCCCCGGAATGCTCTGCTTGTTATGGTGGTAGAGGCATATACACTGGAGGCTAATAGGAGACATTTAGATAGGTACATGGATATAAAGAGGATGGAGGATATGGTCATGATGTAGGTAGGAGGGATTAGTGTTTGGGTATTTTTGATTTGCTTTTTAGCTGGTTCGGCACTACATTATGGGTCGAATGGCCTGATCCTGTCCTGTGCTCTTCTATGTTCTGTGTTTATAATTGTCTGTTTCGAGTACACATGGCAACATTTTGTCAACAACATTGAAGCTTTGCCTGAGGTTTGACGAGGAGGAATTTCTTCTCTCAATGCATTCTGATTACTTGCAATTGTGTACTCCACAGAACACTGGAAGATAATCCTTTGAAAGTGGTTAATTTTTTAAACTGGTTCATTATTGTCACATGCACAGAGGTGCAGTGAAAGCATTGTTTTGCATGCAATCTACACAAATTATTTCGCCATATTACATTTACTAGAACTAGGGGTCGTGGGTTAACAGTGAAAGGTGAAATGCTTAAGGGGAACTTGAGAGGGAGCTTCTTCACTCAGAGGATTGTGAGGGAGTTGAGAGCAAATTACGCTGGCTATTACAGAGTGGAGCAGGGTCAAAGTACAATGGTCTATCTCTACCTCTGTTTCTCTTCTTCCTATGTGCACAATTCAAGATTTTTCTCTGTACATGTGAGAATAATAAACCGATTTTCAATTACATAAAAGCTGAAATCAGCTCGATGATTAATCTTCATTTGACTCGTTTTCTGCTCCATAACCCAAAGTAGGGAGGCTCTCCAGAGGGTTGGTTCACTACTCCGTTGTGCGTCAAATACTGGTCCAATGCCTTTTCCTCCTTAATCGGAAGGGAACATCAGATGTACAAGCTGGCCGCAAGCAGACTTTCAGTTCAAAGTTAGTGGGTAACGAGTGGAAACCTTTGACACCTAATTGCAATTCATTTTTTACCAAAGCCCTTTACAAACTTGGATTAAGTGGAAAAGAGTTTAGAACTAGAATCAGGTTTATTATCGCAGACATGGTGTATGTCATGAAATATGTTGTTTTGTTACAGCTATACAGCACAACAAAAATACTGCAAGTTATAATAAAGACAAATAAATAGATGGGGAGATATATAGATAGTTAGATAGATAAGTAGATAAAGCAAATCAGGAATAGCAAGGTTGTGTTCAGGATTCTATGGACCAATCAGAAATCTCACGGCAGAGGGGAAGAAGCTTTTGCTAAATCATTGAACGTGGGTCTTCAGACTCCTGTACCTCCTCTATGATGATAGTAAAGGGAAGGAGGTATGTGCCGAATGGTGAATAATGAGGAGAAATCAGATGCTATTCTCCTGAAGCATTTAGCAATGGGAATGAAATTGGGGGCAGGTCTTTGAATTTTTCTTGTACTGGCAATGTTCATTACTGATCTATGGGCAAGTCAATCAGGTGTGAACAAGTTGGCGTTAATCCTTGATGGTCTTCATTAAAGCAAGGTACCACTGGAGTGTTGTGACTCTTGGCAACCTGCTCTCAGGAGATATGTTCATTACATACACTGTAATTATTTCTACTCTTTTAAATCTCAGTTCTGTGAATTTTAGAATTGCTGACTGCTAACGCTACTTTTTTGCATTCTATTACTTTTAACTTCTGTGCTACATCAGTACCATTATGTGTGGAATTATATATCTGGATGGCATGCAAACAAAAGCTTTTCACTGCATTGCTGTACACGTGACAATTATAAACAATTTACTAATTACCAACTTCTGATTGATGTAATATCTTTTCACATCCAACTGGAATCTTTGGCCATTTTGAACCACCAACAAGAAATCTGATGTGGTAAGGTCATGCACCCTGACTACACTTGCTCTTGACCTTAAAGTCCACATGAACGGTCTCGTCGCAAAATGTTGACGGTCAATTTCCCTCCACAGATTCAGATTCAGATTTATTTTCACATGTACATCGAAACATACTGTGAAATATGTCGCTTCTGTAAACATCCACAGTGTGGAACAAGCTGGCAACACAATGGTGCATGTGAGCTCAGTTTCAAAGTTTATGAGAAGTTTGGATAGGTACATAGATTGTAGAGGTATGGAAGGCTATGATCCCACCACAGGTCACTGAGAGTAGGCAGTCTAAATGATTCAGAATGGACTAGATGGGACCAGGTGCCTGTTTCTGTGCTGTACATTTCTATGCTCTCTGATTCTATCCAGCACACCCAAGGATGTGCTGGGGGTTGCCTGTAAGTGTCACCATACATCCTGGCACCAACATAGCATGTCCACCACGTAACATGCTCGTCGGGCCGGAGGAGCCTGTTACCGTACTGTATCTCAAAATATTAATGAAGAGTATTTAGACATACATATGAACAGGCAGGGATTGGAAGGAAGATAAGGAGGGATGGAGGTAAAAGTCAGAAGGGAAAATAGATAGACTCTTGACTCTTAAAATATCCCTCACTATTGTCTGATAAAATAGCAATGTTTAGATGGATACATGAATATTCAGTGAATGGAGGGACATCAGCTCTTCGTGGAAGCCAACCTCCCTCCACAGATACTGTTGCCTTACATTCAGGTGGCAACATAGCATGTCCACCATGTTTTATTGACAACACAAGCAACAACAACAAAAACAAAGCAAAACAAAACAACAACAACAAATCAATCTCCTTTCCCATCGCTACCACCTAATGACACAGACACCGCCTGGCCTGCTGAGTTCCTCCAGCTTCTTGTTCTCCATGCTTTTGACCTTACCTAATTTTACATACTACCACATGGGAAGAGTGGGTGGCTTAAGTTTGAAAGGTCTCGATAGAGTGGATGTGGAGGATGTCTCCTTTGACAGGGGAGTCTAAGGCCAGAGGATACAGCCTCAAAAGAGAGGGAAATCCTTTTAGAATGGAGCTGAGGAGGAATTTCTTCAGTCAGAGAGTAGTGAATCAGTGGAATTTGTTTCCACAGGCTGCACTGCAGGCCAAGTCTTTAGGTATATTTAAGGCAGAGGTTGGTAGATCATTCATTAGTCAGGGCATGAAGAGATAAGGGGAGAAGGCAGGAGATTGAGGGGGAGAGAGAAAACGGATTGGCCAAAATGAAATGGCAGTGCAGACTTGATGGGACAAACGGCCTAATTCTGTTCTTTTATCTTATGGTCTTGTGGTCTAAGAGGCCTTTTGGAACATATTAGCTCCCAGCAGAACAATCAATTCAGACTCAATCTCTCCTCGTATCTGAAAAAGTCCATCTTAGACAATTCCATTGCATTTCCTCTGGAGAATCTCCAGCACAGTTAGGCCCTTCCTTCAGGGTAGCAACCATGACTACAGTCAGAACTCTAGCTGTGGTCTACTGTAAATAGTGCCAGATTAATATTGACCATAAACCTCTTGCTCTTGTGCTCCAGCTAATAAAGACAAGTTATCCTCAGGGAGACACAAGAGACTGAAATACTGGAACCCAGAGCAAAATATAAACTGCTAAAGGAACTCAGTGGATCAGGCAACATCTGTGTCCAGATGAAGGATCTTGTCCATCCATTTCGCTCCACAGATGCTGCCTGACCTTCTGAGTTCATCTATCAGTTTATATTTTGCTCAATTATTCTCTATTTCTTCTTAACACCTAACCTATTGGGTTCTTGGATTTGCACACCTATGTCCCCCTTAAATTGCTAAATAAATAAACTGGAAATTTTGTCACATGTACCACAGTAGTAATTCATCGGCTAAATGGTCACATTTTAATTGGGCAGCACATGCTGGTAGGGCCAGTAGAGCCTGTTACCACGCTGTATCTCAAAATAATAAGGTTGAAGAGTATTTAAACAGGCATATGAACAGGCAGGGAATGGAAGGTAGATAAGGAGAGATGAAGGTAAAGGAGAGAAGATAAAATAGACTCTTGAACCTCACAATCTACTTGATAATAAGCTTGCTGCATATTATCTGATACAATTGTTGTCTTTAGATGGATGCATGAATATGCAATGATTGGAGGGATGGCAGCCATTCACGGGAGCCAGCTTCCCTCCATGGATACTGTCAACACTTCTCGCCGCCTCAGTAAAGCATCCTGGGCTGCATGTCCTGTTCCTAATGTCCTGTACTATATCCTATGTTCATGGTCACCATTTCTAATGCTAACTCTTCAAGAGAAATTTGCATGAACAGTACCTTGCAAAAGTCTTAGACAATATTTCTCCCTCTGCATGCAATCGTGGCCAAACAGAGGAGCATTTTTAATAATAGACTAAGACAACCGCACTGCTCAAGAGAGTGCTACATGAGGTCATTCTTACCCTCAACTATTAGACTCTATAATGAGTCAACCTTTAGCTGGGGAAGTGATGACACCCCCCCTGCCATTAGACTGTTTGAGGTAACTTATTTTCTATTCTTGCTTACTTTACTTCTAATATTTGTGTATCTGTGCACTTATAATGCTACTGTGACACTGTAACCCCCTTTGGGATCAAAAAATTATCTATCTATCTATCTATATATACATATATATATATATATATAGAGAGAGAGAGAGATAGCTGTAAAGCCTAAGACTTTTGCACAGTACTGTCGCAATTTTATGTATTTCACTGTATTGTTGCTGCAAAAAAAAACAATTTCATAACATATGAGTGAAGATAAACCTGATTATGATATTGTGTCTATTGTGGACTGAGAGTAGGAAGGAGGCAGGGAGAGGGGAATAATGGTCGAGACAAGGGGAAAGGGAGGGGGGAGGGAGTGGGATGCACCTGAGGGACATTCTGTAACAATCAATAAGCCAGTTGTCTAGAATCAAATGACGTTGCCTGGTGTCTCAGGGTTGGCTGTGTCTGCATCAGAGCACCCCCCCCCCACCACCCACCCCTGGCACTCCTTTGCTGCTATCCGTCCCTCACCCTTGCTATTCCCAACATCCTTTACTCCTGCTAGATTTACAAATTCGCTCTCCACTCTACATTGACAAGTACAGAGCTGTGCAAAAGTCTTAGGCACCCTAGCTATATGGACGTGCCTAAGACTTCTGTACATACTGTACGTTCTCTGTTCTATTATTTCACAGGACCTCCTTCCTGTGGGAGAACCTTGTGTCTTTCTGTAACAAAAGGTATCAGCAGAGGATGTACTTCTTGCTGTAGTTGGTAAAATTCCACCTTCCCCAGAACGTAATGGTACAATTCTACACTGCCATCATAGAAAGCATCCTCACATCAGCCATTACAGTTTGTTTGGTGCAGCATCCTCTCATAGTATGCAAAAGCTACAGCAAACTGTCGGGTCTGCTGAAAAGTCATTCGCTACGGTCTCCCATCACTGCATGATCTTGTATGTATCCAGGATAGAGAAGCGGGCAGGAAAATCATTGCAGACACTGGTGACTCTGCAATTTCCTTTTCCAAGCTGCCCTTCTGGAAAGCGCTATAGGGATATTAAAACAAAAATTTCACACCATCTTAGAAGTTTCTTCCCCTAGGCAGTTACTCTAATCAACCATTCCAGTTACCACCCCCCCAACCCCTTCTATCTATTACCTCAGTAACTGCACTGAACTGTAAACATTTTAAATCAGTTTTTATAATGCTGTTTACATTGTAAATACGTCCTGGTATTTATGTATGCATGCCCATTTTATTTCATATCCATGCTTTAATTTCTAAGTTTACGTTTATATAATTATTTATTATTATAATTGTTGATTCTTTTGTTGCTTGTCACATCAACACACCACAGCAAATTCTGTATACGTACATGTAAATATACATGGTCACTAAAGTTAATCCTTGATCCCCATTTGGTTATCTCAGCCAGGTTCTTAACAGAGATTGTGAATGGTTGGGTTATTGGCTTTCAATCTGTTTTTAAGTGTCTCTGATGGCCAAAGATATTTTAAAAACTACTAATCAGACATGAATAAATCATTCAAAGGTACAGTAGCATAATGGTTAAGCTACTGAACTAGTAGGTAGGGTTCCGCACCACTGATGCAGAGAAAAGTGTTTGAATCCCTTAAACCAAATGTAAATTCAAACGTCTAAATACAGTACTCTGCAAAAGTCTTAGACGCATATGTGTAGAGAGGGTGCCTAAGACTTTTACTCAGTACTTTATCCGTTAACATAGCAACATGGAACAAAGAGCGAGTTTGGCAGGAGCAAAGGAGGTTGAGAATGGTGAAGGTGGAGCGTCACGGCAGGGGGGTGGGACAGGAGACAGAGTGAGGGGTGGGGGTGTGGTGCAGGTGCAGACTGACCCGGCCCTGAGACACCAGGCAAGGTCATTTGATTCCAAACATTTGGTTTATTGATCATTACAGAATGTCTCTCTGGTGCTTCCTGCCCCCTCCCTTCTCCCTTCTCCTTTTCCCAACCATGCCCTCTCCTTATCTCCTTCCCAGTCTTAGCCCCAAGTAGAGACTCATCAGAATCAGGTTTATCATCACTCACATGTGTCATAAAATTAGTTTTTTTCATGGCAGTAGTACAATGCAATACATAAAATTATGACAGTACTGTGCAAAAGTCTTAGCCAGCCTAACTATATATATTGGTGGCTAAGACTTTTGCACGGTACTATAGAACAGTACAGCACAGGAACTCCCCCTTTGGCACATAATGCTGTGCCAAACAAATTAAATTAGAAATCACATGGCCAACTAAACTAATTTCTTCTTATAGGTATCCGTTAGTCTCAGGAGACCATGGATTTGCACCTTGGAAGGTTTCCAGGGCGCAGGCCTGGGCAAGGTTGAATGAAAGACCGGCAGTTGCCCATGCTGCAAGTCTCCCCTCTCCACGCCACCGATGTTGTCCAAGGGAAGAGCACTAGGGCCGATACAGCTTGGTACCAGTGTCGTCACAGAGCAATGTGTGGTTAAGTGCCTTGCTCAAGGACACAACATGCTGCCTCAGCTCAGGCTCGAACTAGCGACCTTCAGATCACTAGACCGACGCCTTAACCACTTGGCCACGCACCAACTAATCTCTTCTACCTACACAATATCCATATCCTTCCATTTTCCTCACAAACATGAGCCTATCTAAATGTCTCTTAAAAGTCCCTAATGTATCAGCCCTTACCACCGACCCAGACAGTGCGTTTTAGGTTCCCACTGCTCCCTGTATAAAAACCCTGGCCTCACAGCTCCTTTGAACTTACCCCCTTTGAACTAAGCCCTTTTCACCTTAAACGCACCACTGTGTAATTAAGTGTACGTAATAAAGAACTTCAGTTCCCAGTGGGCAATGCAAGCGTTTCACCCGGAACCAGAAGCTACGGTGGTGACATGGTCGCACACGCTCAGTGTTGAGCAGCAGTTCAGTAATAAATTGTTCTAATGTAAGCTCATGCCAAGTTAATCTTTATTAAGAACAAATTTAACATGGCGTCAGAAGGCGGCTTGAGGTTTAAACACAGAGAGTAAATGAATACTGTGCGTGAGTACTAGCAGCAGAGAGAAGCTGGCCAGCGAGGCGAGAGTACACATTGTTCCTGAAGTTCAGCAAGAGAGATTCAGGTGAGATGCCGAGAGTTCCCATCATAGACCAGCTAAGTCCTCCCACACCTATGCAGTCTACCGGCAACCTAACTGATTACTGGAGACGCTTCAAGCAGTGATTCAGTAGGAAAAGGCTGAAAGTATGTGTAGGGCAGCAGAGACCACACAAGGTCAAGCTAAGGAGCTGCACAGAGCAGATACAACAGTGCATCCTGTGAAAACAGAGGAGCAGCACACAAGGTGTTTCCCAAAAGCTTCTTCTTCTTCGGCTGTCCATTGATTTCGATGTTGACTGTGCAGAGAGTTTAGTCTCTGTAGGCACGTTTATGGGCCACAGGACCAGCATTGGATCGGCACTGAACACCATCCAGAAACTCTACTCCAACACGCCTTGCACAGTAATAAGACAGATGGTGTCGTGCCCCCACCGTACAGTCTCTCTGGGCTTCCAAATCTGATGCTTAGCGGATCAGGAAGCTGCCCCGCAGTGACAACTAACTAGTCTAGTGATGCCACCCATTCACCAGCACTCTGGTTCCTCCACATGCCACCAAGGTGGCTGTACCATTGACCCTTTTGGATTCATCTGCCACAGACACCATCAGACGCCCTGCTACCAGCGTCTTCATTGGGTGCAGCCTTTGCCTGAAGAGGTATAACCTACAAAGCAGCAAAGGCATGCTTACCTCCTTGACTTAGCTAGCCACGATCCTACTACTAGATCTAGTCTAGTAGTATACCGATGGAACATCACCTTCACGGCCAGGTTAGACCTGCCAGAGAACGAATCTCTGCCATACTTCTCTGATGTTCGGCCAGTGTCACTCCTACAACACAGTGAGGCGCCAAGGTAGGATTTTGTAGAAAATCAACAGCAAAGCTAAGCGGTCAGCTCAAATAGCAAATGCAACAAATGTGGAGGTAGTCTCATAGAAACTACAGCAGAGAAACAGGCCTTTTGGCCCTTCTTGGCTGTGCCAAACCATTTTCTGCCTAATCCCACTGACCTGTACACGGACCATATCCCTCCATACACCTCCCATCCATGTATCTGTCCAATTTATTCTTAAATGCTAAAAAAGAACCCGCATTTACCACCTCATCTGGCAGCTCATTCCATACTCCCACCACTCTCTGTGTGAAGAAGCCCCCCCTAATGTTCCCTTTAAACTTTTCCCCCCTCACCCTTAACCCATGTCCTCTGTTTTTTTTTCTCCCCTTGCCTCAGTGGGAAAAGCCTGCTTGCATTCACTCTATCTATACCCATCATAATTTTATATACTTCTATCAAATCTCCCCTCATTCTTCTACACTCCAGGGAATAAAGTCCTAACCTATTCAACCTTTCTCTGTAACTGAGATTCTCAAGTCCCGGCAACATCCTTGTAAACCTTCTCTGCACTCTTTCAACCTTATTTATATCCTTCCTGTAATTTGGTGACCAAAACCGAACACAATACTCCAGATTCGGCCTCACCAACGCCTTATTCCAAAGATGTGTCCTGCTTATGGAAAATCCTGCAATAATTGTGCGAAGAAGTGCTGCAAAGCTGGGGTTACTAAGAGAAAGGTGCAATGAGACTGTGAATGAGACAGTAATTCCATTCAAGCCTGGCACCAAAGCTCAGGTGAATCTGTTATCCATGGACTCTCAACGTAAAGAGCAAGATTTACCCAGTGAAGTTAGAAGTGACAGGCTACGCTGGAGAGAACATTTCAGTAAAAGGAGGCTGTATAGTGACCTCTAAGCACAAGGAGAAACACCTAAAGGCGCAGCTACTGATTGTAGAAAAGAGAATGTAACCCGTATTAGGTCTGAGCGCATGTCAAAAGCTCAAGTTGGTGAAAAGAGTGGTTAGTGGTTTCACAGACCAAAGGTGACCACACAACACTCATGGAAGAGTACGCAAATGTCTTTGAGAGGCTTGGATGTCTACCTGGTGTACACAAAATTCGTATCGATGAGACAGTGGCTCCTGTTGTCCATGCATGCAGGAAACTTCCATTTCCACTTAGAGACAAACTTAAACAAGAACTAGCACGCATGGAAGAAGGTCATGCAGAAAATTGAAGAACTAACAGAGTAGGTGAGGTCACTGATCATTGTGCAAAAGACAAATGGAGCATTGCAGAGATGTCTAAACTGAAGAGATCCCAACAAAGACATCAAGAGAGAGCATTTTAAATTGCTAACATGGGAGGAGATCAGGTTTACAGGTGCCAAGCGGTTTAGCAAGCTCGATGCATCATTTGAGTTTTGGCAGCAGAAGCTTGATGAGGCAAGTTTGAGACTGTGTACTTCTAACATACTACAGGGAAGATATCGCTTTCTTCGGCTACAGTATGGGATTCTGTGTGCACCAGAAGTCTACCATAAAAAATCCACATGAACTTTGAGGGCATACCGCATGTCAAGACATTGATACATAATATCATCGTCTGGGGTTCCACCAAGGATGAACAAGATACACGATTGAGACAAGTGCTTGATGTGACATGGAATGACAATTTGAAATTAAATAGAGGAGTGAGAGTATGGTGTTAAGACACTGACTTTTGTAGGAGGTGTCTTATCGGAAGAGGAAATGAAGCCTCACCCCAGAAAGCCGTCAACCGCTGAAAACATGAAGAAGCCTCAAAACAAAAAGGAGGTGAGATGTTTCTTTAGGATGGTGACTTACCTGACTAAGTTCATCCCTTGACTGTTTACTGTGTCAGAACCACGTAAGTCACTCCTTGAGCAGCAAAATCTGTAGATTTGGTCTCATGACCGAGAAATGTGTTCCTAGATGCAGAAAAGAGTCATAACTGAAGAGCCATGCTGAAGTTTTACGATCCAGGAAGGTATACGAGGATCTTGGCAAATATATCCTGGTGAGGCCTTGGAGCAGTACCACTGCAGCAGCATGATGACACATGGCAACCTGTGGCCTAATAAGGGCTTTAACAAGTGTGGAAGCCAACTATGCACAGATAGAGAAAGAGCTTCTTGCCAGCACACATGCATGTGAAAGCTTCTATCACTATATCTATGGACAAACTTTTGAAGTGGAGACAGAGCATAAACAACTGGTCTCAATTATGTCCAAACCACTAAATGACTGTCCCTTGAGGATACAACACATGTTGATAAGGCTGGAGAGATATGACGTGAGGATGATGTACACAGCAGGAAAATATATGTTTGCTGCTGATGCTCTGTCTCGAGCAGTCAACAAGAAAGAAAAGAGTGACCAAGAGATTAAAACAGATATACAGGCCTATGTTGACATAATTGTCATCTCCCTTCCAGTATCTCCTGATAGAACAGAGAAGATTAGGACAGCAGCAGGGACAGATGAAACAATGAAAGTACTCAAAGAGACGATGCAGAAAGGATCGGTAGCAACTAAGAATGACTGTCCAATGTGTATTTGGGATTATTGGACATGCGGAGCTGAACTGTCTGTAGTGGAAGGTATAGTCTTCAAATGGAACAGGTTTGTGATTCCAGTACTGCTATGCAAGGAAATGCTCCTGAAGATACACAAAGGGCATCTTGGTGATGAAAAATGTAAACGTAGAGTTCGTGAAGTGATATAGTGGTCAAGAATGAACCAATTTGACATTAGCCAAATCACAGCTTCATGTGAAATATGCCTAACCTACAGACTAAAGCAAAGCAGAACTGCTTACACCATACCCTGTACCAGGCAGCCTGTACTTCACAGTTAGAATGGATTTCTTTAATTGTAATGGGAAGAGTCAGATTGTTGTAATAGACTACTTTTCCAAATACCCAGAGACTGCAACATTGCAATCAACATCCAGCAAAGCGGCCAGCATCTTCTTGAAAGCTGTGTTTGTGAAGCATGGAGTTCCACGTGAGGTGCTATCAGACAATAGTCCATGAATTTTGAGCTGTGCATTTAAGTCCTATGCCAATAATTGGGATTTCAACATATAATTTTAAGCCCATATCACCCAAAATCTAATGGCCTTGCAGAGAGTTCAGTCAAGCTAGTGAAAGGTCTTATGAAGAAAGCATAAAATGGACAAGAGGATTTCCACAAAAGTCTAATGATTTACGTAAGTGTACCACTGCAGAATGGTCATTCACCAGTCCATATGCTGATGGGTTGGTGCATACACACTAACCTTCCAGTACATGAAAACCTGTTGACACCTAAAGGAACACAGAGAGTCAAATTGGCTAAAGTGAAAGGGAAAGAAAACAGAAACAGTATAACCACAAGACTACGAAAAGCTTACCAGTCCTGAAGCCTGGAGAACAAGGGCGAATATGAGAACACAATCCTGGCATATGGTCCATGCATGGATATGTGCAAGTGGAAGTAGATCCACATTCCTACCAGATCTAGATGGAGCAAGGGTCACCCTTCAGAAGGAACCATGTGGAACTACGGTCACAAGCTCCAACCCACAGCTGCAAAGCATCACTTGGCAATACACCAAAGAGGCCAGCAGGCGTAAAAAATGACCATGTTGATTGGAGTTCTCAGAAAGACACAAATATTAACATAGCAAATGCATGCCATATTCCTGTGGAAACAAAAAGCACACCAAAAAGGATCATTAAACCACCTCAGAGACTGAATGAAAGTTTGTGAGTGGATAAGGGACTGTAACTGCTAATTACAATTGAAGTTGAAAATTCAGACCAAAAGAAGAAAAGAGACCAGCTACAGAATGTAGATATCTTGATGGGAAAGGATTATTGTTCCTTGTAGGTTTATGAGGACATAGTATTGTGTTTGTTTTTCTTTAAAGGGGGAGATGTGTTAATATGTGTGCATATTAAAGAACTTCAGTTCCCAGTGGGCAATGCAGGAGGCTCACCCACAACCAGAAGATGCGATGGTGAGCCCACTGCACGCGCTCAGTGTTGAGCAGTAGTTCAGTAGTAAAATGTTCTAGCGTAAACCCACGACAAGTTTGTTTTTATTAGGAATCTGGAATCTGGTATTAGACTGGAAAAAGGATACTGTCTGTCCCCTCTTTCTATGCCTCTCATAATCATATAAACCTCTTTCAGTTCTCACCTTGCCGAAGTAACTGTTGTTGCCAACAATAAAATAAAATAACTAAAATAAATAGAATAACTGGGCCCAGAACACGTGCACTCTTATGACTCAAGCATTCATTTTATTTTACTTTTGCATGAGGAGAACAACATGGCACCGATCTCCCACACTGTTCAGAAGCCTGAAGAGAAGACCGCTACTTCAGTACAGAATTGACTTATCAGTTACGGATATTAATCACTGCAAATTGTATAATTATGAATTTCTTACTCGCAAGATCAATTGCCATTCACAATATAAGTATTAAAGTCAATCAAAACTTCAAGCCGATTATATTTTGAAGTTAATAAAGGCAATAGAAATGTTAAAAGTTAAAAGGATCATTAAACCAGTCGAAGCAAGCAGCTGAGAAGGAGTGAAGAAATCGGGTAGAAAAAGTCGTTTTTTTTTTCTGAACACTGCTCAGGGAGAAGGGTCTGCACTGCGCAGGCGCGTGACGTAGCGCGCCAAGGTTTAAAAAGTAGACCACCATATACAGCGGCCATTGTTGTAGAGGCCATCATTGGAGTGGACTGCCGGCGAGAGCAGGCAGACGCCAGGGTAGGTTCCAATAAGTTTTTTGTTCAGATTGTTTAGTGCAGTGAGAATGCCAGGCAGGATGTTGGAATGCTCCTCTTGCAGGATGCGGGAAGTCAGGGAACCCTCCGGTGTCCCTGATAATGACACCTGCAAGAAGTGCATCCAGCTGCAGCTCCCGACAAACCACGTTAGGGAACTGGAGCAGGAGCTGGATGACCTGCGGATCATTCGGGAGAATGAGGAGATTATAGATCGTAGCTACAGGGAGGTAGTTACGCCAAAGGAGCAGAGGACAGGAAATTGGGTCACTGTCAGGCGAGGGAAGAGGAAAGGGCAGGCAGAGCAGGGTTCCCCTGTGGCCATTTCCCTCAACAACAAGTATACCGCATTGGATACTGTTGGGGGGGATGACTTACCTGGGAATAGCTGCAGTAGCCGGATCTCTGGCACTGAGTCTGGCTCTGCAGTGCAGAAGGGAGGGGGGAAAAGAGGAGAGCGGTAGTGATAGGGGACTCGATAGTTAGAGGTGCAGATACGAGATTCTGTGGTCGTGACAGAGAATCCAAGATGGTTTGTTGCCTCCCGGGTGCCAGGATCAAAGATGTCTCTGATCGATTGCATGACATTCTGAAGTGGGAGGGTGACCAGCCAGATGTCGTGGTGCACATCGGTACCAATGACATAGCAAGGAAGAGTGAAGAGGTCCTGGACAGTGAGTATAGAGAGCTTGGTATGAAGTTGAAAAGCAGGAACTCAAGGGTGGTAATCTCAGGATTGCTACCTGTGCTAGGTGCCAGTGAGGGTAGGAATAGGATGCTCTGGAGGAGGAACAAGTGGCTGAGGAACTGGTGTAGGGGGAAGGGTTTCAGTTTTCAGGATCACTGGGACCTCTTCTGGGGCAGGTGGGACCTGTACAAGAGAGACGGGTTACACTTGAACCACAGGGGGACCAATATCCTTTCAGGGAGGTTTGTTAGTGCTGTTGGGGAGGCTTTAAACTAGATTTGCAGGGGGATGGGAACCAGAGTGCCAGAGCTGACAGTGTGGCTGGGGTGAAAATAAATGATGTTGAAAGTTTAAGCAAATCCACTGATAGAAAGGTTGTGAGTGGTGGTAAAAATCTTCTGAGGTGTATATATTTCAATGCTAGGAGTATTGAGGGGAAGGCGGATGAGTTGAGGGCGTGGATTGACACATGGAATTATGATGTTGTAGCAATTAGTGAAACTTGGCTACAGGAGGGGCAGGATTGGCAGCTTAATATTCCAGGGTTCCGATGTTTCAGATGTGATCGAGGCAGAGGAATGAAAGGTGGGGCAGTAGCATTGCTTGTTAAGGAAAATATTGCAGCAGTGCTCAGGCAGGACAGATTAGAGGGCTTGTCTACTGAGTCCCTATGGGTGGAGCTGAGAAACAGGAAAGGTATGGCCACATTCGTGGGATTGTATTACAGACCACCCAATAGTCAACGAGACTTGGAAGAGCAAATATGCAGAGAGATAGCAGGCAACTGCAGGAAACATAAAGTTGTGGTGGTAGGGGATTTTAATTTTCCATACATTGATTGGGACTCCCATACTGTTAGGGGTCTAGATGGTTTAGAGTTTGTAAAATGTGTTCAGGAAAGTTTTCTAAATCAATATATAGAGGGATCAACTAGAGGGGATGCAATATTGGATCTCCCGTTAGGAATCGAATTAGGGCAAGTGACGGAAGTCTGTGTAGGGGAGCACTTTGGTTCCAGTGATCATAACACCATTAGTTTCAATTTGATCATGGACAAGGATAGATCTGGTCCTAGGGTTGAGGTTCTGAACTGGAAGAAGGCCAAATTTGAAGAAATGAGAAAGGATCTAAAAAGCGTGGATTGGGACAGGTTGTTCTCTGGCAAAGATGTGATTGGTAGGTGGGAAGCCTTCAAAGGGGAAATTTTGAGAGTGCAGAGTTTGTATGTTCCTGTCAGGATTAAAGGCAAATTGAATAGGAATAAGGAACCTTGGTTCTCAAGGGATATTGCAACTCTGATAAAGAAGAAGAGGGAATTGTATGAAATGTATAGGAAACAGGGGGTAAATCAGGTGCTTGAGGAGTATAAGTGCAAGAAAATACTTTAGAAAGAAATCAGGAGGGCTAAAAGAAGACATGAGGTTGCCTTGGCAGTCAAAGTGAAGGAGAATCCAAAGAGCTTTTACAAGTATATTAAGAGCAAAAGGATTGTAAGGGATAAAATTGGTCCTCCTGAAGATCAGAGTGGTCGGCTTTGTGCGGAACCAAAGGAAATGGGGGAGATCTTAAATAGGTTTTTTGCGTCTGTATTTACTAAGGAAGCTGGCATGAAATTTATGGAATTGAGGGAATCAAGTAGTGAGACCATGGAAACTGTACAGATTGAAAAGGAGGAGGTGCTTGCTGTCTTGAGGAAAATTAAAGTGAATAAATCCCCGGGACCTGACAGAGTGTTCCCTCGGACCTTGAAGGAGACTAGTGTTGAAATTGCGGGGGCCCTGGCAGAAATATTTAAAATGTCGCTGTCTACGGGTGAAGTGCCAGAGGATTGGAGAGTGGCTCATGTTGTTCCGTTGTTTAAAAAAGGATCGAAAAGTAATCCGGGAGATTATAGGCCAGAGAGTTTAACGTCAGTAGTAGGTAAGTTATTGGAGGGAGTACTAAGAGACAGAATCTACAAGCATTTGGATAGACAGGGGCTTATAAGGGAGAGTCAACATGGCTTTATGCGTGGTAGGTCATGTTTGACCAATCTGTTGGAGTTTTTCGAGGAGGTTACCAGGAAAGTGGATGAAGGGAAGGCAGTGGATATTGTCTACATGGACTTCAGTAAGGCCTTTGACAAGGTCCCGCATGGGAGGTTAGTTAGGAAAATTCAGTCGCTAGGTGTACATGGAGAGGTGGTAAATTGGATTAAACATTGGCTCGATGGAAGAAGCCAGAGAGTGGTGGTAGAGAATTGCTTCTCTGAGTGGAGGCCTGTGACTAGTGGTGTGCCACAGGGATCAGTGCTGGGTCCATTGTTATTTGTCATCTATATCAATGATCTGGATGATAATGTGATAAATTGGATCAGTAAGTTTGCTGATGATACAAAGATTGGAGGTGTAGTAGACAGTGAGGAAGGTTTTCAGAGCCTGCAGAGGGACTTGGACCAGCTGGAAAAATGGGCTGAAAAATGGCAGATGGAGTTTAATACTGACAAGTGTGAGGTATTGCACGTTGGAAGGACAAACCAACGTAGAGCATATAGGGTTAATGGTAAGGCACTGAGGAGTGCAGTGGAACAGAGGGATCTGGGAATACAGATACAAAATTCCCTAAAAGTGTCGTCTCAGGTAGATAGGGTGATAAAGAGAGCTTTTGGTACATTGGCCTTTATTAATCGAAGTATTGAGTATAAGAGCTGGAATGTTATGATGAGGTTGTGTAAGGCATTGGTGAGGCCGAATCTGGAGTATTGTGTTCAGTTTTGGTCACCAAATTACAGGAAGGATATAAATAAGGTTGAAAGAGTGCAGAGAAGGTTTACAAGGATGTTGCCGGGACTTGAGAAACTCAGTTACAGAGAAAGGTTGAATAGGTTAGGACTTCATTCCCTGGAGTGTAGAAGAATGAGGGGAGATTTGATAGAGGTATATAAAATTATGATGGGTATAGATAGAGTGAATGCAAGCAGGCTTTTTCCACTGAGGAAAGGGGAGAAAAAAACCAGAGGACATGGGTTAAGGGTGAGGGGGGAAAAGTTTAAAGGGAACATTAGGGGGGGCTTCTTCACACAGAGGGTGGTGGGAGTATGGAATGAGCTGCCAGACGAGGTGGTAAATGCGGGATCTTTTTTAACATTTAATAATAAATTGGACAGATACATGGATGGGAGGTGTATGGAGGGATATGGTCCATGTGCAGGTCAGTGGGACTAGGCAGAAAATGGTTCGGCACAGCCAAGAAGGGCCAAAGGGCCTGTTTCTGTGCTGTAGTTTCTATGGTTTCTATGGTTAAAACTTCGAGCAGACATCCCAATGATATACTGAAGGTAGTAAAAACAATAGAACCTTATGTGTTGGGTATGATTTACATCCTTTTATCTCGTCTGTCTTCTGCATCCCCTATTGTGTAAAGGGATGCTACGTTTTTAGGAAGAACTTTCTGGAAAGGTCTCATGACAGAAGCCTCATTCATTTGGCTTGATAGCTTACTGTTGCAGTTTATCTCATCTGTAGTAAGCAGAGGTGTCTCCAGTGGTCTCATTTGACTACAACTGCCCCAGGCTATCTTTGCCTTCCTGCAACTACCACAATCTCAGCTTCCACTGCTCCAGAGGAAACAATCCAAGTTTGTCCAACCTCTCATTATAACACATGCCTTCTAATCCAGGCAGCATCCTGGTAAACCTCTTCCTCACCCACCCCCAAGCCTCGACAATCCTTATAATGCCCACAAACCTGAATGTTGAAAGTGCACTTGTTGAATGTTTATGATACATAGTACAGAAAAAGTGATTATGGAGATGGAGGAGATGGACCTATTGTCTGGTGGTCATTCCTATGCTTTACATTGTAGATAATTCTTTCCAACTCCTATTTTTACTCATTCCACTGATCAGTCCTGGTCTATTCTGATATTACTTTTGTTGAAGCTAGCCTGTGTTTTAAAAATAAAGCTATTTTCATTTACAGCACACAAATAACAGATTGTTTACCAAGATAGGTGGAGGAGCAGGAAATGTTAAAGAAACGGAAAGGTTGCAGAGAGGCTTAGTCAGTTTAGGAGAGTGGGCAAAGAAATGGCTGGTGAGATACAACATTGACAAATGTACGGTTGTACATTTTGGAAGAAGAAATAATCAGGCAGATTATTATTTGGATGGGGAGAAAATTCAAAAATCAGAAGTGCAAAGGGACTTGGGGCTCCTCGTGCAGGATACCCTAAAGGTTAACCACCAGGTTGGATCAGCAGTAAGGAAAGCAAATGCTATGTTGGCATTCATTTCAAGAGGAATAGTGTATAAGACTAAGGAGGTGTTGATGAGGCTCTATGGGGCACTGGTGAGACCTCATTTGGAATACTGTGTGCAGTTTTGGGCCCTCTATCTTAGAAAGGATGTACTGATGTTGGAGAGAGTTCAGAGAAGATTTACGAGGATGATTCCTGGAATGCAGGGGCTAACATATGAGGAGCATTTGTCGGCTCTTGGATTGTTTTCATTAGAGTATAGGAGAATGAGAGGGGATCTCATAGAAACATTTCGAATGTTGAAAGGGTTGGACAGAGTAGATATGGAAAGGTTGTTTCCCTTGGTGGGTGAGTCCAGGACAAGAGGCCATAGTCTTAGAATTAGAGGGTACACAGTTAAAACAGAGATGAGGAGAAATTTTTTTAGCCAGAGGATCGTGGATTTGTGGAATTTGTTGCCACATACAGCTGTGGAAGCCCAATCATTGAGGGTGTTTAAGGAGGAGATTGACAGTATCTAATTAGTCAGGGAATCAAGGGATATGGGGAAAAAGCCGGAAATTGGAACTAGATGGGTGAATAGTTTAGCTCATGGGGGAGCTGCGGAGCATTTCTGGCAGAGACCCTCATGTATCCTGATAGTGCCAACACGGCACATTTCCAGCACGGTAACACTGTGGTTAGGGCAAACTCATTACAGCACCAGCGAACACTGATTAGGGTTTGATATCTGTCATTGTCTGTAAGGAGTTTGTATGGTCTCCCTGAATGGGTGTCCTCCCACATTCCAAAGACATATGGATAATATTTAATTCTGCAGATGCTGGAAATTCAAGCAACACACATCAAAGTTAGTGGTGAACACAACAGGCCAGGCAGCATCTCTAGGAAGAGGTACAGTCGACGTTTCGGGCCGAGACCCTTCGTCAGGACTAACTGAAGGAAGAGCTACTAAGAGATTTGTAAGTGGGAGTGGGAGGGGGAGGGGGAGATCAAAAATGATAGGAGAAGACAGGAGGGGGAGGGATGGAGCCAAGAGCTGGACAGGTGATAGGCAAAAGGGATACAAGAGGATCATGGGACAGGAGGCCCAGGGAGAAAGAAAAGGGGGAGGGGGGAAAACCCAGAAGAGGATGGGCAAGGGGTATAGTCAGAGGGACAGAGGGAGAAAAAGGAGAGAGAAAGAATGTGTGTATATAAATAAATAACGGATGGGGTATGAGGGGGAGGTGAGGCATTAGCGGAAATTAGAGAAGTCAATGTTCATGCCATCAGGTTGGAGGCTACCCAGACAGAATATAAGGTGTTGTTCCTCCAACCTGAGTGTGACTTCATCTTTACAGTAGAGGAGGCCATGGATACCCAGACAGAATACCCCATCTGTTATCCATTTATATACACACATTCCATCTCTCTCCCTCCGTCCCTCCGACCACACCCTCCGCCCATCCCCTGGGCCCCTTTCCCCCTCCCTCTCCTCCCCCACCCTCGGGCCTCCCGTCCCACGATCCCCCCCATATCCCCCCCCCCCCGCCAACCACCTGTCCAGCTCCCGGCCCCATCCCACCCCTTCCTGTCCCACCCCACCACCCCGGACATTCCCCTCCCCCTCCCACCCCCAAGTGCCCCACTAGCTCCTCACCCAGCCAGTCCCGACGAAGGGTCTCAGCCCGAAACACCGACTGCACCTCCCCACAGAGAAGCCGCCCGGCCCGCTGCATTCACCAGCAACCCCGATGTGTGTAGTCACAAAATCAGACTCGCCTGCAATCCAAAGGAAAGCAGTCATATTTGGTAATATTTAGTAAGCTGTAGGCATGCTATGTGACACCAAAGAGTGGCAACACTTGCAGGCTGCCCCCAGTACAAACCTCAGACTGTGTTTGTCATTGATGCAAAAAATCATAGTTAACAAAATTAACTTCTTACAGAATTTAAAGAAATAAAGATAGATTGGCTTTACTCCTCTCATGTACATCGAAACATACGGTACAGAGTTAACTGCGCAGTATGTTTCGATGTACATCAGGCAAGTAAAACCAATCTCTCTTTATTTCTTTAAATTCTTTCCTTAACCCTGCCCAACTGCTTTTTAAACATCATTAATGTACATGCTTCAGTCACTTACGCTGGCAGCTCACTCCATGTAGTCACCAGCTTCCAGTTCCTATTAAATCTATCCCCTCTCACCTCTAACCTATGCACAAACTATACATCTCAAAGAAACACGGTTAAGATTAGTGGGTTGTGGGCAGGTTAAGTTGGAGCCAGAAGAGTGGGTCATAAGTTTAAGATGTTTGGAGGAAAGTAAAGGGGGGGATATCAGAGGTATTTTTTTTACAAAGTGGTGGGTGTGCAGAATACTCTGCCAGGAAGGAGCTAGAGGTAGATACATGAGGAATGTGCAAGAAACTGTTGGCTAGGCACATGGAAGATTGAAAATTGGAGAGCTTTGTAGGAGGGAAAGGTTAGATTGACCTTAGATTAGGTTCAAATATCATTATAACATCGTGTGCCAAAGGGCCTGTACTGTACTATGCTGTAGTGTTCTATGTTCTATGACACATGTGGGCTCGCAGATCCTTGCGGATTTGATATGACACAAATTTATTTACTTATAAACACAAAATACTCTGCAGATGCTGGGGTCAAAGCAACACTCACACCACGCTGGAGGAACTCAGCAGGTCGGGCAGCATCCGTGGAAATGATCAGTCAACGTTTCGGGCCGGAACCCTTCATCAGGACTGAAGAGGGAAGGGGCAGAGGCCCTATAAAGAAGGTGGGGGGAGGGTGGGAAGGAGAAGGCTGGTAGGTTCCAGGTGAAAAACCAGTAAGGGAAAAGATAGTGGGGTGGGGGAGGGGAAGCAGGGAGGGGATAGGTAGCACCGAACCTCATTTAGTTTGCTCCAAGAATAGAGTGAGTGGTTCTGATCCCTGTATTCTGAAAGGCATATATGACACAAAATGATTTACAAATTCAAAAGGAACCTGCTTCCCCTCCCCCACCCCTTTAACTTTCCCCTTACTTGTTTTTCACCTGGAATTAGCCAGCCTTCTCCTTCCCACCCTCCCCCCACCTTCTTTATAGGGCCTCAGTCCTGACGAAGGGTTCCGACCCGAAACGTTGACTGATCATTTCCACGGATGCTGACCGACCTGCTGAGTTCCTCCAGCGCGTTGTGAGTATTTATTTACTTATATATTTACATCACTGTATATTACGTATTTCCAGTTACCAAATAGTCAAATAGCACTTAATACTACTGAGCTAATACAAAGTTAAGTACTCTTATTTCTGTTTCCCAACCACCTTCCTATTCTAACCAATATACAGTACTGTGCAAAAGTCTTAGGCACTCCAGCTACATATACATGTGCCTAACAATACAAACAAAATGCAGGAGGAACTCAGCAGGCCAGGCAGCATCTATGGAAAAGAGTACAGTCGACGTTTTGGGCTGAGACCCTTCAGCAGGACACCAGCAACTGAAAGATTTCCAGCATCTGCAGATTTTCTCTTGTATCTATGCGCAGTACTGTATTTTTGCACAGTACTGTATTTATTGAGACACAGCACAGAATAGATCCTTCCACCTCTTTGAACTGCACCACCCAGCAATCCCCCAATTTAATCCTAGGGCTAGTCATGGCATAATTTATAATGACCAATGAACCCACTAACTGGTACGTCTTTGGCATGTGGAAGGAAGCCCACATGATCATGGGGAAAATGTACAAACTCCTTACAGGCAGCGGCGGGTATTTAAGCCGGGTCGCTGGTATTGTAAAGCATTGTGCTAACCACTACGCTACCATGTTGCCCCAAGTGACACAGTTCACTCTATGTTTCAGTGTACATGTGACAAATTAAGCTCATTTAAAATTCTTTATATGATTAGGCTCCTTTTGAATTTGTAAATCACTTTGTGTCATATATGCCTTTCAGAATACAGGGATCAGAACTACTCATTCTATTCTTAGAGCAAACTAAATGAGGTTTGGTGTTCCACATTGTATAAATTCAATTGTCTGACTTAAAGTAGGTAACTAATCTGATTTTGTCACTGTGGTCCTGCCCCAATCCAAAGACTTCCGCTGAGAAATTCATGGTTTCTGTAATACTGAAGTTGTAACACTCCTGGGGGATTATCTTTCTGGAGGTTTTAGAATGAACCTACCCTGCTGGTAGCACTTAAAAATCCATTGATAAAACATCAAAGGAGAATAAAGCTATCATACACATTGTGCCCTGGACAATATATCCTACACTTAAAGCTCCTAAAACGTATCTAGTGATTACACACCCAAAATGCTGGAGAAACTCAGCAGGGCAAGCAACATAAATGGAAAAGAGTACAGTTGACGCTTTGGGCCGAGACCATTCAGCAGGAGGAATAAAGATGAGGAGTCAGAATTACAAGGTGGGCACCCACCACACCACCTTCTACCTCCGATTCCTCATCTTTTTTTCTCCAGTCCTGCTGAAGGGTTTCCGCTTGAAACGTCGACTGCACTCTTTTCCATAGATGCTGCCCGGCCTGCTGAGTTTCCCCAGAATTTTGTGTGTGTTGCTTGGATTTCCAGCATCTGCAGTTTTTCTCTTGTTTGTGATTGGAACTCAGCAGGTCAGGCAGGCTCCATGGAAAGAAATAAAGAGTCAATGTCTCAGGCCGAGACCCTTCATCAAGACTGGGCAGGAAGAGAAAAGAAGTCAGAATAAGCTGGGAGGAGGGAAAGGTGTTCAAAATGGCAGGTGATACTTGAGACCAGGTGAAGGGAAGGGAAAGTGAGTAGCGAAACGGGGGATGAATTGAGAAGCTGGGAAGTAGTGGGTGCTAAACAGTGAAGGGCTGAAGAAGAAGGAATCTGATAGGACAGGGAAATTGGCCATGGGAGAAAAGGAAAAGAAAAGGGGAGCTAGAGGGAAGTGATGGGCAGGTGAGGAGATGAAGGGAACCAGAATAAGGAATGAAAAAAGGGAGAAATTATTGGAGCTTAGAGTAATTGATGTGGATGATGTCAGGTTGGAGTAGACAGAATATCTAGCGGTTGTCCTACTGAGGTTAGTGGGATTTTGCTGTGCACAGTTGGTTCCTATGTTCCCTATATTATAGAACAGACTCCTCAAATGATTCACAAATTTAATAAGCTTGGGGAAATTTGAAGCTCACAATAGAAATCCAAACATTTTTTTCTTTTTTTTTCTAATTTTATTCTGATCAATTTTAATTTTCTGGGGGGCAGCCATAGAGAAATTTGGTACTTCACCCAAAGACTTACAAATTTTGTACAGATGTACGGTGGACAGCATTCATAAAATGCTAGAGGAACTCGAAGATCAGGCGGCAGCAATGGAGGGAAATGAATAGTCAATATTTCAGGCTGAGTCCTTTCATAATGAAGGGTCTTGGCCCAAAATGTTAACTGTTCATCTCCTTCCTTAAATGCTGCCTGATCCCAAGAATTCCTCCTGCAATGTGCAGGTCTTACTCAAGATTTCCAACATTTGTACCTGCGTCTGTGCACTGCATTTTGTCTAGTTGCATCACAGTCGAGGATTAAGGCTGCAATGCACAGGGTTGCGAGAAGTTAGAGGGCCATAGGCTCAGCCAGCTCCATCACAGGCGCAACCCTCACTGCCATTGAAGACATCTTCAAGGTGCATTGTCTGAAGAAGGTGACATCCATCACTGAAGAACTTTGCCATCCAGCAGATGCCCTTTTCTTGTCACTATTGTCTGAGGTACAAGATCTTGAAGACCCGCACTCATCGATTCAGAAACAGCTCCTTCCCCTCTGCCATCAGATTTATGAACCCATGAAAACGACCTTATTATTTGTTTATTCTTTGTACTGTTCATTTGTTTTTGTATGTCATAGCAGTGCTGCGGTCTCCACACTGCCACCAAACAGCACGTTTCAATTCATGTAAATCAGTAATAATAAATATAATACGAGGAAATCTGCAGATGCTGGAATTTCAAGCAACACACAAAAAATACTGGAGAACGCAGCAGGCCAGTCAGCATCTACAGGAAGAGGTACAGTCGACGTTTCAGGCCAAGACCCTTCATCAGGACTAACTGAAGGAAGAGCTAGTAAGAGATTTAAAAGTGGGAAGGGGAGGGGGAGATCTGAAATGATAGGAGAAGACGGGGGGGGGGAGGGATGGAGCCAAGAGCTGGACAGTTGATTGGCAAAAGGGATACAAGGCTGGAGAAGGGAGAGGATCATGGGACGGGAGGCCCAGGGAGAAAGAAAGGGGAGGGGGGAAGCCCAGAGGATGGACAAGGGGTATAGTGAGAGGGACAGAGGGAGAAAAAGGAGAGAGAGAGAGAAAGATAGATAGATAAATAAATAAGTAAATAATGGATGGGGTAAGAAGGGGAGGTAGGACATTAACGGAAGTTGGAGAAATCAATGTTCATGCCATCAGGTTGGAGGACACCCAGACGGAATATAAGGTGTTGTTCCTCCAACCTGAGTGTGGCTTCATCTTGACAGTAGAGGAGGCCGTGGATAGACATGTCAGAATGGGAATGGATAATAAATCTGATTCTTATTCTGAAACTTTAATTCTCACTCAGCTTATTCATTAATACATGGCATGTGGATGTCACTCCAAGGCCACCTCTTAATGTTCTCCTGATTTTCGACTATCCCACAAGCAAGCTGTTTCAACCATATTGTGGACTGGAGTCATGTGCACCTCCAGCAGTGGTTAAAACCAGCAAGTTTACTTATATATTTAGTGATATAGCTCAAAGTTGGCCCTTCTGGCACTTTGAGCGCGCCACCCCAGCAACCACTGGTAAATCTAATTAATCCCAACCTAATCACATTACAGTTTACAATGACCAATTAACCTACCTGGTACGTCTTTCAACTGTGGGAGGAGACTGGAGGCCCCAGAGATAACCCATGCATTCTACGAGGAGGACCTACAGAGGCTCCTTACAAACAGCGCCAGAACTGAACTCCAAACTCTAGCATGCCCCGAGATGTAATAACGCCTAGCAATCCACCATGCTACATTGGCACATTTCTGCTCGACGCCCAGGTGCCAGGGTCAGGGACATCTCAGATCACATCCACAGCATTTTAGAGCGGGAGGGAGATCAGCCAGATGTGTTGATACGTATTTGTACCAATGACATAGGAAGGAAAAACAATGAGGTCCTGAAGAGAGAACTTAGAGAGCTAGGCAGAAAGCTGAGAAACAGGACCTTCAGGATAGCAATTTCTGGACTGGTAACTGTCCCACGTGCTAGCGAGAATAGAAACAGAATGATTTGGCAGATAAATGTGTGGCTGAGAAGCTGGTGCAGGGGCCAGGGCTTCAGGTTCTTGGATCATTGGGATCTCTTCTGGGGGAGGTATGACCTGAACAAAAGGGATGGGTTGAACCTGAACCCAAGCGGAACTGATATTCTCACTGGCAGGTTTGTTAGAGCTGGTGGGCAGGGTTTAGACTAATTTGGCAGGGGGGTGGGAACTAGAATGAAGGGACTCAGGATAGAATTGCATGGATGGTAAAAAGGCAAAGATAGCATGCAGTCAGAGTGTTAGGAAGAACTGACAGACAATAGGACAAAATTGCAGCCAGCAGGGTGATTGTCAGTGCAATAGGGATGTAGAATCAAAATGGGTAGAAAATACAGTACTCTAAGTGTTGTATCTCAATGCACAGAATATAGGAAATAAGATGTCGAGCTATTACAGATTGTCAAGTATGATATTGTGGCCATCTCTGAACCATCACTGAACGTTGGTTATAATTTTGCACTGAATGTCCAAGGTTACCTGTAGCATCGGAAGGATAGGAAGGTAGGTAGAGGGGGTGACATAGGTCTGCTAGTAAAGAATGGCATCAAATCAGGAGTAAAAATCATTGCTCATTTAGAGGGAGACATAACGTAAAGATTTTTACTCCTCGTGTATGTGAAGTATGTAAATAATAAAGTCAATTAAATTCTATTCATTTCAATAGTCTGCACATTTATTTCTACTACCAAAGTTCATGACCATGCATTTTCCAACACTGTATTTCATTTGCCACTTTCTTGCCCATTCTCCTAATCTGTCTAAGTCCTTCTGAAGACTACCTGTTTCCTCAAAACTACCTGTCCCTCCACCAGTCTTTATATTAGATTATGAAGACACGCAGTCCTCTTTTATTGTCATTTACTAATGCATGCATTAAGAAATGATACAATATTTCCTCCAGTGTGATATCACAAAACACAGGATTTACCAAGACTGAAAAAACTAACAAAACCACATAATTATAACATATAGTTACAACAGTGCAACAATACCATAACTTGATGAAGAAGTCCATGAGCACAGTAAAAAGTTCAAAGTTTCTCAGATGTCCCACATCTCACGCAGACGGGAGAAGGAAGAAAAACTCTCCCTGCCATGCCGACCACAGTCCGACTCCGAGTCATCCGAAAACTTTGAGCCTCCGATCAGCTCTCTGACACCGAGTATTGAGCGCCATATCTGTCTGAACAATTCGACCTCAATCTCAGTCGCCAACAGCAGGCAAGGCCAGGGATTTTGAGGCCTTCCCTCCGGAAGATTCCTGACCACACAGTAACAACAGCAGCGAACTGGTGTTTCAGAAATTTCTCCAGATATTCCTCTGTGCTTTCACGTCAGTTTCCATCAAATCAGAATTGTCCACGGCCTCTATTTAACGGATACGATATCATTTTTCACCGGAGGGCTGCGCACGCATGGCGCGCTGCTTCTCTCTCCTCCCACCATCTGCAAACTTTGCATCAAAGCCATCTATTCCATCAACTAAATTATTAATATACAGAATAAAAAGAAGCAGTCCCAACAACAACCTGTGCAGAACACCATTAGTTATTGGCAGCAAACCAGACAAGGATCTTTTTATTCCCACTCACTGCCTCCTACCAATCAGCCAATGCTCTAACCATGCCAGTAACTTTCCTGTAATACCATGGGCTCTTACATTGGGAATCAGCCTCATGTGTGGCATCTTGTCAAAGGCCTTCTGGAAGTCCAAATATACAACATCCACTGCATGCCCTTTATCTATCCTACTTGTAATCTCCTCAATGAATTCCAACCGTTCTTAGAAACACAGAAACATAGAAAACAGGTGCAGGAGTAGGCCATTCGGCCCTTCAAGCCTGCACCACCATTTATTATGATTATGGCTGATCATCCAACTCAGAACCCTGCACCAGCCTTCCCTCCATACCCTCTGATCCCCCTAGCCACAAGGGTCATATCTAACTCCCTCTTAAATATAGCCAATGAACTGGCCTCAACTGTTTCCTGTGGCAGAGAATTCCACAGATTCACCACTCTCTGTGTGAAGAAGTTTTTCCTAATCTCAGTCCTAAAAGGCTTCGCCTTTATCCTCAAACCGTGACCCCTCGTTCTGGACTTCCCCAACATCAGGAACAATCTTCCTGCATCTAGCCTGTCCAATCCCTTTAACATAGAAACATAGAAACATAGAAACTAGGTGCAGGAGTAGGCCAATCGGCCCTTCGAGCCTGCACTGTCATTTATTATGATCATGGCTGATCATCCAACTCAGAACCCTGCACCAGCCTTCCCTCCATACCCCCTGATCCCCGTAGCCACAAGGGCCATATCTAACTCCCTCTTAAATATAGCCAATGAACCGGCCTCAACTGTTTCCTGTGGCAGAGAATTCCACAGATTCACCACTCTCTGTGTGAAGAAGTTTTTCTTAATCTCAGTCCTAAAAGGCTTCGCCTTTATCCTCAAACCGTGACCCCTCATTCTGGACTTCCCCAACATCGGGAACAATCTTCCTGCATCTAGCCTGTCCAATCCCTTTAGGATTTTATACGTTTCAATCAGATCCCCCCTCAATCTTCTAAATTCCAACGAGTACAAGCCTAGTTCATCCAGTCTTTCATCATATGAAAGTCCTGCCATCCCAGGAATCAATCTGGTGAACCTTCTTTGTACTCCCTCTATGGCAAGGATGTCTTTCCTCAGATTAGGGGACCAAAACTGCACACAATACTCCAGGTGTGGTCTCACCAAGGCCTTGAACAACTGCAGTAGTACCTCCCTGCTCCTGTACTCGAATCCTCTTGCTATAAATGCCAGCATACCATTCGCCTTTTTCACTGCCTTGTTTGTATACATCGGAGTATTCAACACAATGGTAGAAAATCAGAGTGGATGTTGGATGGATGGGCGGGATCCTTGATAATACTCAGGGCCCTGCGTATGCAGCGCTCCTGATAAATGTCCTCGATGGATGGTAGGGAGACCACTATGATCCTCTCAGCCATTCTCACTGCCCTTTGTAGAGACTTCCAGTCCGATGCTCAATGACTCCTGTCCTGGATGGAGACGCAGCTTGTCAGGGATGCTCTCAATGGTGCTCCTGTAAAATTCAGTTAAGATGGTAGATTGATGTTGGAGGAGATGAAAGAGTTGGCACAACATCATAGGCTGAAAAGCCTGCACTGTGCAGTAATGCTCTATGTTCTATAATCTATGTTCTATTTCTTCTCCTGAAGGTCATTAGTGCACAAGAAACCGTGTTACAATATCTGCTGATCAGCATTACTGAGGTTGACTTATTGATTCTAGATTAATGTAAACGCTTGAACTCAAATTCCCCAGTTGCAATTGTTAGATCTGAACTCATCCCTAAAGATCAATAGGCTGCCTTTCTGGATAACAGCCCAGTAACCTAACCAATATTGCCCATATTTAAAAAGAAAATGTATAAAATCCCACCGCCTCGCAGTTCCTATCAATCACCTGTCAGTGCTTTGATATGACCTTGCAAACGAGCAGCTAAAACTCTCTCTAATTTCTCACATCAAATAGCAGCTTCATTGGAAGAAGGGACATTATCTGCAGAAGCCATCTCTGGAGTATAATCCATCCACTACTGAGGTAATGGACCTGCTGATATCTTCTCAGGACACTGTGCATCGGGCGAAGTTCATACTTCAGTCTTATCATGTCCTTTACAAGAATCTCATAAAGCAAGCTATTATTCTCCACTATCATTCCTCAGCTTCAGAATTACTTTGATTTTTACGGTGACCCGCTTAATAATAGGGCATTCTAGCAAGCTGTTTGTCACCACAGACTGAAGAGGAAAAGACTCACATTTTTAGAGAACTATTTAAACAGAAAGAAAGATATTCTAGTCCTCAAGACATTCGAAAGTCGCTTCACAGACAAACTGAGACCTTTTTATCTTGCAATATAAGAAATGCATAAAGAGCAATGTATTAATGAAGGGTGAACCTCAAAGTTCAAAGCACTGTGGCACTCCGGGGGAGTGCGGTCGACAGCTCACCCCAGCATTCCTGGTGGCCAGTGCTATTTATTGTTCTAGTTTTAAAATGCATTTGTGGGAATATGGTGGGATGTTCAAGTTCATTTGTTGTTACATTTTAGCTTGGGTTATACTGCATCGGCCCTTGGCCACCCCCAGCCCAGCAAGGCTGAAGGAAGGAAGTGACAGTCCTGGTGCCCTGCCTCTTGCCTCACTAAACCGTGCCTCCCCTGAGAGGGGCTCGAGACACCCCCCCAGCACCACAGATGGCAGTGTTGACCACCATTCGGACTCCTGGACTTTGTTGTGGACTCTGGGTTTACTGGGATGGCTGAACCCTCAGGTGGGGACAGTGTGGCACTCCAGAGGGGGTGGGGCGGGCCTGTGGTCAACAGCTCACCTCAACGTACCTGGCGGCTGGTGCTATTTATTGTTCCTGTTTTAAAATGCCTTTGCAACGTCATCATAGGCACATAGCATCAGATACTCAGATTCACAAAAAGATATAAATTGACAACAATTAAAATTATACAAAAAAGAACACCATTAAAGCAGACAAAAGAAACAAAGTCCATAGTGGTGGTTAAAGTAGTGACAGTGTTGCTAAACTGCAGTGATTAGGCTTGCCCAGGTTGGCTCAAGAACCAAACAGCGAAAGGGAAATAGCTGTTCTTGAACCTGATGGTGTGGGACTTCAGGCTTCTGTACCTCCTGCCCAATGGTAGCTGTGAGAAGATAGCATGGCACAGATGATGCATATATTGCCTTCTTAACACAGCACTTCCAGCAAAATTTTATGCCACATTTTAGGAATAAGGGGAAGACAATTTAGAACGGAGTTGAGGAAAAACTTTTTCACACAGAGGGTTGTGGATCTGTGGAATGCTCTGCCTCAGAAGGCAGTGGAGGCCAATTCTCTGGATTCTTTCAATAAAGAGCTAGATAGATCTCTTAAAGATAGCAGAGTGAAGGGATATGGGGAGAAGGCAGGAAAAGGGTACTGATTGTGGATGATCACAGTGAATGGTGGTGCTGGCTCGAAAGGCTGAATGGCCTACTCCTGCACCTATTGTCTATTGTCTGAACTACGAAACTGAGCATATGTCAATCATTGTGTCACCCTTTGTTCTTTCTGATCTGTTGCAAACAACCATCATGTATTGATGGTGACTGAGAATCAAATATTGAGGTTTGAGGTGGCATGGTAGCATGGTGGTTGGCACATCGATTTACAGCACCAGTGATCACAGATCGGTGTTTGATTTCCGCTGCTGCCTGTAAGGAGTTTGTACATTCTCCCTGTGACCACGTGGGTTTCTTCCAGGTGCTCTGGTTTCCTTCCACAGCCCAAAGACGTATTGGTTGGTAGGGTCTGATTGGGCGGTATGTTCCTAGAAGGGTCCTGTTGCCATGTTGCATCTCCAAATAAAATTAAAATAATGATTGAATGGCCAGACATGCTTGAAGGGTCTAATGCTCCACTCCTCCTCTTATTTTCTTCTGTTCTTGTGAAATTTACTATTGTAAATGTGGGAGTATTAATTCCATCCCAATACAAAAGATTATTTTTCCTGACTCTGTACTCTGTAATGGGATACTGTGGGAAGTCAAGATATACAAATAGTAAAAGAGAGTTGAGAGTGAATATTTGACTGCTGGAAATTGATGCTGGAGAGGTAGTAATGGGGGACAAAGGAATGGCGGGTGAACTCAGTAGGTATTTTGCATCAGTCTTCACGATGAAAGACACCAACAGTACGCCAGAAATTTAAGAATGCTGAGGGTGGCACAGAAGGTATAGTGAAATCGGAGATTGATAGGAAGTTGATTGATAAGGGTGTCAAAGGTTACAGGTAGAAGAGTCAGAATCAGAGGGATAATCTTTAGAACAGAGATAAGGAGAAATTTCTTGAGCTAGATGGTGGTGGATCTGTGGAATTTATTGCCATGAATGGCTGTGGAGGCCAAGTCATTGGGTATATTTAAAGCAGAGGTTGATAGGTTCTTGATTAGTCAGGACGTCAAAGGTTGCAGGAAGAAGACAGGAAAATGGGGTTGAGAGGGATAATAAATCAGCCATGATTGAAGGGCAGAGCAATATCGATGGGCCAAATGGCCTAATTCTGTTCCTGTGTCTTATAGTCTTATGATCTTATGGTCTAACCCAATGAGTTCGGTTGTCTGAATCGGTCATGCAATTTGGTCTTCGGTGTTTGTTTACCATTCTGATTCCAGTTAAAGGTGCAAATTCCAGCTGTCTATCCATTGATCATGAAGCCTGGGGCCATGATATGTTCATGGAAATGTGCACAAAATGCTAAAAGGTCTTGTTGGGTGGTTTCCTTACGCACTCCAACATATCCTTTAATCCTCTCAATTAGAGCAGTCCTTAATCTTCTATAGCCCATAATCTTTATTTCAAAGTTAAATAAAGGGATAAGTATATTTAAGTCAAAGGTCTTTGATGTAATTTTCTCCCCTACATTTAGCAATTGTAATTGGTTGAAGTCAGTACAATTAAAGGAGTTAGTTTGTGAATGGGGACAGTGGGTGAGAATAGCAAGCACTCCAGTGGCGACTGAAGAATATGTGCACTGCCATAGAGTCTGGGCACTCTCTCAGGCGGGCAGCTGAAAGAAGACAGCAATCACGCACATGATAATGCACACATTGCAGCCAGCTAGGGTTTCTTTGTAATTGTATTTAACTCCTTTCCTTTTGTTTCAGTCTTGTCAAGTCTTGATTGAAGTACACAATGACAATGCTTTCTGCATACCTTTGTCCATGCTCCAGGAAAGAAGATTAGTGATTTAGATAGACACTATTAAAGGAGCAGTATTAATTTAGTTCTGAGTTACTGCTTTCGAGCCGCAGTAAGGACATTAGTTTGTGGTTTGAGATTTTTTAGTTAGCAGTGCTTTTGGCCTAACATTTTTGATTTTCCTTTGTTTCTGAACAGGTCTTATTAAAACTCAGAGATCTGCTCAATCTGTGTCTGCGTCTCTCCCTCTGCATTTGGGTCATCATTGAACTCCTGTCAGTGCAAGGCTGTAACATTCATCAAACGAATCTACTCACTGTTTCATCTTAAATCATAATTAATTACTCATTGCAATGTGTATTGATGGCAATCAAGCATAAGATGGAAGATAATAAACACAGGAAATTCTGCAGGCACTGGAAATCCACAGCAGCACACACTAAATGCTGGAGGAACTCAGCAGGTCGGGCAGCACCTACGGAGAGCAATAAACAGTCAATTTTTCTGGCCAAGACCCTTCAGCAGAACTGTAGATAGGAATGTTTTGTGATTATTTCACCTTTTAAGTTCAAATCCCAACTTAACAAATTAGGAGCTGCACATAAGATGGTGGGGAAGTTTAGAATCAGAATCAAAATCAGGTTTATTCATTACCAAATGTCAGGAAATTTGTTGTTTTGCAGCAGCAAGACTTAAAAATTATTATAAGCCACGAAAATAGATGGTGCAAAAGAGGAATATCAGGCTAATTCCTAATACATGTAAATGTATATGGTACACATTGACCCTTGACCCTTGAGTCAGGCAGCATCTATGGAGGGAAATGGACAGTGAATATTTCAGATTGAGACTCTTCTTCAGTCCATTGACCTGATAGTTGGTACCAAACATATTGATATCCTCCAGCAGATAGGCTATTGCTTCGGATTCCCATATCTGGAGTCTCTTGTGGCTCCGTCAGGCAAGTTATGAACCTGTTATTCAATAATCCTGAAGTTTTCAACTCACCTCTTGCTGGATTGTGATAAAATCTCATCACAGGTAGCTTGGACCGAAACCCAGTACATCCCCAGCTGGAAATGTATGGTTTATTCTGGACCACAAGGGAAAATCAAGATGGTGACGTGCTGCTATCCTAGTTCCACTCTTGAAAGACCCGTCCTAATTTCTAAATTACCTCAAGCATCGGACATAGCATCTGGATGCAGTGGACCACAGATCATTGGAGGTAGAGTCATTAGAGTTCTTTGTCACATGTACATCAAAACATCAAAATAGACAGCAAAATACATCATTTTAAGATCATAAGATCTAGGAGCAGAACAAGGTCATTTGACCCATCGAGTTCTTGCATCAAATCAAATCAGCGAACGGTGTGCAAGTGTCACCACACTTCCAACACCAATATAGTAAACCCACAGCTTACTAACCCTAACCCTTTGGATTGTGGGAGGAAACTGGAGTATCCTGAGGAAACCCATGACGTCACGGAGAGAACGTACAAACTCCTCAGAGGCAGTGGCAGGTCTTGAACTCCGACTGATGTCCACTGGTGCTGTAAAATGATGCTACTTTACTGTGGTGCCCAGGAAAGGTTAGAAAGGAGCTTGCAATGTTCTGGTCAACCAATGTCCATCGTCCATTATTCTTTTAAGTGATATGCCGTAAGGCCATGAAAGACAGGAGCAGAATGAGGCCATTCAGTCCATTGAGTCTGCTCCACCATTCCATTATTGCTGAGTTATTATCCCCTCGACGGCATTCTCCTGCCTTCTCTCCATAACCTTTGATGCCCCTACAAATCAAAAACCTATCAACTTCTGCTTTAAATATACCGAATGAACTGGCCTCCAGTGTCTGTGGCAATGAATTCCACAGATTCAATATCCCTGGCTAAAGAAATTTCTTCTCATCTCTATTCTAAAAGGGCATCTTTCTACTTTGAGGCTGTGCCCTTTGGTCCTATAAGAAACATCCTCTCCATATCCACAAGGACTTTCAGTATTTGGCAGGTTTCAAAGAGATCCCCCTCATTCTTCTAAATCCTAGTGAGTATAAACCCAGAACCATCAAATGCTCCATATACCTTAATCCTTTCATTCCTAGAATAATTTTTGTGAATCTCTTCTGGATCCTCTCCAATGCCAGCACATCCTTTCTTAGATTAGGGTCCTAAAACTGCTCATGATTGTGGTCTGACCAATGCCTTATAAAATCTCAGCATTGCTGGATTATTCATTAATAGTTTATATATATATATATAGAGAGAGAGAGAGAGAGAGAGAGGGAGAGGGAGAGAGATTTTGCTTTGGAATCTCACAGCCTGTAAAGCTTTTAGTCCATCGAGTTTGCCTGGACTTATTTTCACTGAGAGATGAAAGTACTGCCCTCTTGTCATCCCATCAACTAAGTGATTAATTCTTTAATCAGCTTTGTCTCCTCTACTTCGCCTTAATAGGGTATCACTCAATAAAACCCTGTCATCTCCGCAAAGCATAGCCTGTCAAAAAGAATGAAGCCTGATGAAGACAGTAAAGCCCATTCACAAAAGGGAAGCAAAAACATTTCAATAGGAGAAATTGTTTCAGTCGAGAAAGGATTGGCAAAGCCATTGTTCCACAATTTCATCATTGGGTTTGGAGGTTTGTATGCCTCAATGACGCACAGAACTATTTTCTCTGGAGTCGGGGCTTTATAGGGTCATCCATACCAAACAGTTCAAAGGGTAGAGGCCAGACTAACAATGGTCCACTGGTCCTCCAAGTTCGAGGGCTCAGCCCAGGGCTAACAACCCTGACTGGTCAAACAAAATTGTTACGGAAACAGCAATGAAGAATCCCTCTACATCTGAGTGTAACAGTATTCCTGAGTCCCCACCCGGGGCTTGCATGACTGACAGTAGTGAAAACTGAGCATGATGAAGGAAGCCCCGAACACCGCCAGAGATGGAGGATCTTCATGGCTGCTCTTAACGCCAGTGGCGTAATGGGCAGTAAGTAAATGAAAATCATTGTTAGTACCACATTCACCAATGGGAGGAGAGATTTTTATTAAAGGAGGAAAATGCTTTATATGATAGACTTGTATTTAAAAAGATAATGGTGAGTTCATGAGTGAGGATTGTAAATCAGGATTTTACTGTGAATGGGTAATTCTCCATGTACCAAAGTGACTAGATTGTGTATTAAGACAAGAAGAAGAAGTTCAGAGTTGTACAGTTCGATAATGTGAACCTTTGATGACTCAACTGACAGGCCAGAATGTTAATAGTGCTGATATTTGCCTTTATAGAACAGAATGTTTATGTATCTAAAACCGTGACTCTTTTTAATACTGATGGAGACCAAAGAGATTGCAGATGCTAGAATCTGGAGCAACATGTAATCTGCTGTAGGAACTCAGCAGGTCGAGCAGCATCTGTGGGAGGTGCGGAATTATTAGGCGTGAAGCAATGGTGAAACAGACTTGATGGGCCAAAGGGCCTATTTCTGCTTCTCTATCTCACCATTGATGGAATTGTCAGCATTTCGGGTTGAAACCCTACGCCAGGACTTGCAGAAGGCTGGTGCTGAGGTAGAGCCTTGATCCACAATATCAACAAGTTCTTTGATTTCACAGATGCTGCTCAACCTATTGAGCTCCTCCCTGATTACTGTTTATACATTGTCAGATTACATTCAAGCTACTGGAGTCTCAGAATCTTAGGCACACGTCTGTTGATTTAGAATCAATCAGAAACAGCTCTTTTATCACTGGCCTGTATCATTAAACTTTGTGGTTTTATGGCAGCAGTACAGTGCAATACTTAAAAAATTACTACGTTATAATAAGAAATATATTTTAAAATAACTAAATTAGATTAGATTAGATTATGAAGACACGCAGTCCTCTTTTATTGTCATTTAGTAATGCATGCATTATGAAATGATACAATATTTCCTCCGGTGTGATATCACAAAACACAGGACAGATCAAGACTGAAAAAACTGACAAAACCACATAATTATAACATATAGTTACAACAGGGCAACAATACCATAACTTGATGAAGAAGTCCATGAGCACAGTAAAAAGTTCAAAGTCTCTTAAATGTCCCACATCTCACGCAGACGGGAGAAGGAAGAAAAACTCTCCCTGCCATGCCCCACCACAGTCGACTCTGAGTCGTCTGAAAACTTCGAGCCTCCGAATCAGCTCTCCGACACCGAGTACCGAGCACCATCTCTATCCGAACGATTCGACCTCAATCTCAGTTGCCAACAGCAGGCAAAGCCGGGGATTTTGAGGCCTTCCCTCCGGAAGATTCATGATTGCACAGTAACGACAGTGGCAAACAAACGTTTCAGAAATTTCTCCAGATGTTCCTCTGTGCTTTCACGTCCAGTCTCCATCAAATCAGAATTGTCCACGGCCCCTCTTTAACGGATATGATATCATTTTTCACCAGAGGGCTCGCACGCACGGCGCGCTGCTCTCTCTCCTCCCACCATCAGTGAAAGCTACGCAGACAAAATGCTGGAGCAACTCAACAGGGCAGGCAGCATCTATGGAAACAGTCGATGTTTCGGGCTGAGATCCTTCTTCAAGACTGAGAAGGAAGGGGGAAGGTGCCAGAAAGAAATGGTGGGGGGAGGGGAAGGAGACTAGCTGGAAGGTGATTGGTGAAGCCAGGTGGGTGGGAAAGGTCAAGGGCTGGAGAAGAAGGAATCTGATTGGAGAAGAGAGGAGAATGAAGTTGTGTCCATAGGTTAATGAAATCTGAAATCTGAAATCTGATGATGGAGGGGAAGAAGCTGTTCCTATTATGTTGAGTGTGGGTTTTTAGACTCCTTATACCTCTTACCTGCTGGTAGTAGTGATAAGAGGGCATGTCCTGGATGCTGAGGGTCCTTATTGATGGATGCTTCCCTTTGGAGACATTCACGATGGTGGTGTGGGTTGTGGCCATGATAGAACCAGGCAGTGATACAACCCAGTCCAAATATTCCCGACCATTCACAGAGGCCGCTTGGGTGGTTTGCATGCAGTATGAAGTGACTTGTGGACATGTAGATAGAAACTTAACAACATTAGGAATGTAAAGAATGCTATGTATTTCTCCAAGACTCTGGAATATGCAGCGATACTCAGTGCATCAAGCAACTTCTGTGGGGGAGATTGCAGGGAGAGGCAATGGTGGTCTTTCAGTTGGCTCGCAGTAGAGTGCTATCCGGGCTCTTTGAGGGTGCCTCTCCCATTGGTGCTGCCCTCCAGTGGTAAATTGCCAGAATTACAGGCTGGACTGCCAGGAACCATTTGCGGGACCTTGGCCCCGGAGGAACACTGTCTCATTTGGCTGTATCCATGTGTGGTTTGAATGGCAATTAAACTTGATTTGATCTGACTTGATTCGATTGAAAGCCTGCTTCAGGACTGAGAGTAGACTGGAAAGCAGTATAAAGGGGTGGGGCAGGAGCTGGTAAATGATAAGTGGACCAAAGAGGGATAATAGATGATGAACAGATGGATTCAGGTGGAGGAGGGAGAGGAGTGGAATTGGGAGAGGGAGGAGCAGGTGGGTGATAAGAGGAAGCATGCACATGGAGGGTGAAGCTGGAGACATCTGCTGGTGGGAGATAAACAGGGACACCAAGGTTACCACTGCTTGTACCTGGTAAATAAGGAAGGTGAAATTGGGATCCAACATGGGAGAAGTACAGGACAGACGGAACCAGATGCGGGCGGGGGGGGGGGATGCCCGGTGAGGAGATTCACAGGGTGAGTGTGTGGTTGGTGGGGAAGGGGGTGATGGGGTGGGGGTTTGTAGAGAAAGAAACAAAATTGGAGAAGAAACAATGAGATAGAATCAGGGGAAAGTAGATACCAATTCAAAGTTCAATGTAAATTTTATTATCAAAGTACATATATGTGTCCATATGCAACCCCAAAATTCATTTTCTTGTGGGCATACTCAATAAATCAATAAAATATAACAGAATCAATGAAAGACCATCCAACTGGGACATTCAACCAGAGCACAGAAGACAACAAACTGCAAATACACAAACAAGAAATAATAATAATAAATAAATAAGCAAATGAATATTGAGGACATGAGATGAACAGTCCTTGAAAATGTGTCCATTAGTTATGGGAGCATTTCAGTGCTGGTGCAAGTCATGTTGGGTGAAGTTATCCCTTTTGGTTCAAGAGCCTGATGGTTGAGGGTCGATAACTGTTCCTGCACCTGACTAATGGTAAGCACAGATTTGATGGGCTGAAGGACCTTGCCTCTGTGCTGTATGTCTCCGTGACTCTAGATTAACAACTGAAAGGGTGATGCCTGATCAGGATGAAGTGCATTCAGTTTTGGGTCCCAAATTCTAGGGAGGATATGGAGGCTTTGAAGAGGATATAGAAGAGATTTACCAGGATGCTCCACAAAATGCTGGAGGAACTCCGCAGGCCAGGAAGCAACTATGTAGGAGAATAACCAGTCGATGTTTTGGGCTGAGACCCTTCATCAGGACTGAAAAGGAAGAGGGAGGATGGTCGAGTAATAAGGTGGGGGAGGATAAGAAAGAGTGCAATCTGGTTGGTGATACTCTGTCCCCACACCAATCTTCTTTTTCTGGTTTCTACCTACTTCATTTCCAGTCTCGACGAAGGGTCTTGCCCTGAAAGCATTGACTGTCCATTCCCTTTGATAGCTGCTGCCTGACCTGCTGAGTTCTTCCAGCACCATTTTGTATGTGCTGCTCCACACTTGCAGGCTAGTGAGATGGATGTGCGACAAAGGGTATTCATGGACAGATGTTGGGCTGGCAAGCGTTGTGGATGAAGAGCAGAGAGGACAAGGTCTGGTGGCCCCCCACCAGGTCAGCAAGTCATTGGCAGGTTCTGAGATCAGAGGTTCATGCAGGCTAGAGGCATATGGGCCAGTGACCCCCTAGGTATATGACTCTGTGAGTCCAGAGATCAGCATCCTGTCATTGGCAAGTCAGTACCAACACATGTGATACACTAATAGTCTGACATCACAGGAAAATCCCTCCCAACCATTGATAAAATCGACATAAAACCCTGTTGGAGGAAAACAGCATCTATCATCAGAGATCCCCCATCACCCATGCTGCCATCAGGTAGAAGGTACAGGAGCCTCAGGACTCACACTATCAGGTTCAAGAACAGTTTCTACTTCTCAACCATCAGGCTCTTGAACAAAAGGCGATAACCACACTGACTTGCCCATTCATTGAGATGTTCCCGAAAGTAGAGGTCTCACTTTAAGGACTCTTTATCCCATTATCTCATGTTCTCGTTATTTATTACTATTTGTTTATATTTGCATTTGCACCTTTTGTTGTCTTTTGCATTCTGGCTGATCTTTCATTGACCCTATTATAGTTACTATTCTGTAGATTGGCTGAGTATGCCCATAGGAAAATGAATCTCAGCATTGTATATAGTCTCATATATGTATTCTGATAATAAAATTTACTTTAAACTTTGAATATGAATGTTCTATGTTCGAGTAGTGCGATCTTGGATATGAGCATCAGAGACCTTAAGGCTGGAAAATGGGAGATCAGTGAAGACAAATATGAAATTGACTTGCTTGGAGGTGGCAAAGACATGACTGAGTATGCTGACAATAGATGAGATGAGACAGAACTGGTAGCTTTTACAATCTGCATTAAAGTCTTTGTGAATTGAGTTTATTATTCCTTGGGAAAGAGGTTTATCGCTTCCCTCTATCCTCCTAATCATACATTTACATTCCAGGCTAGACACACACAGGGGAGGAGAGTTGGTACTAATAAATAACTCTTTAAAGCAACAAGAGATTATACGTCATCGGTTCACACAATGTCTTCCCGTGACTGTCTGCCAGCAGTGCAGTCCCAATCGCAGGGCTGATTGTTTTATACCAGTTCTGCCCATCTGTCCCAGATGACAAATTAAGCAATAAACGGCGGGCTGTACATGCACCGGGGCTGTCAAAGTGAAGGAAAGCCAGGCAAGTGAAGGACAAAAACTGCAGGTCAAAGCTTGTCATTCCTGCAGCCTACCCACAATTCACCAGCGCAGTCACCACACGCTTATCACTGCTGTTCAGAAACTACTGTATGGCTGGTGCCCTCACTACAGGTTCAAAGGCATTTTATTGCATAATGTATAATAGAAACGGAGCGAGGGGGAGAGAGAGAGAGATGTGAGAGAGATGTGAGAGAGGGGAGGAGGAGAGACAGGGAAAGATCAGAGCGTGAGATGAGATAGAGAGAGTGCAACGAGAGAGAGAGAGCAATAAAAGAGAGGGAGAAAAGGAGACAGAAAGTGAGAGGGAGAGAGAGTGAGAGAGAAAGTGTGGGAGAGAGGGGGAGAGGAAGATTGAGAGGGAGAGAGTGAGGGAGAAAGCGAGAGGGAGAGAGAGTGAGAGAGAAAGTGTGGGAGAGAGGGGGAGAGGAAGATTGAGAGGGAGAGAGTGAGGGAGAAGGAGAGAGGGAGGGAGAGTGAGAGAGAGGCTGGGAGAAAGAGAGTGAAAGGGAGAGAAATTGAGAGAGAGTAGGTGAGGGAGAGAGAAAGAGAGAAAGAAAGAGAAAAAGAGACAGAGAGATAGAGAGGGGAAAGGAAGAGTGAGAGGGAGAGAGTGAGGGAGAAATCAAGAGGGAGAGAGAGAAAGAGAGAAAGAAAGGGGGAGTGTTAAAGGGAGAAAGAGAGAGAGAGAAACAGAAAGAGAGAGAATGGGAGAGACAGAGACAGACCAAGAGAAAGAGAGAGGAAAAGCAAGAGATAAAGACCTGGAGAGGAAGGGAAAGGGAGAAAACAATCTGTTTCAGTGTCAGCATCAGAATCCTGTTTATTATCACAGATATATCGTGAAATTCGTTGTTTTGTAACAAGACATAAAATATGATATTTTATGTCTTGTCACAAAACAACAAATTTCATGAAATGTCTTACTTAATAAGGAGGCCACTGTACCTCCTATACTTAATAAAGTGGCCACTGAGTGTATGTTCGTGGTCATCTCCTGCTGTAGCCCATCCATTTCAAAGTTTGATGTGTTGTGGGTTTAGAGATACTCTTCTGCACATCACTGTTGTATCAAGTGGTTATTTGAGTTACTGTCGCCCTCCTCTCAGCTTGAATCCATCTGGTCATTCCCCTCTGATCTCTCATTACAAAGGTAGTTCACTGACGAGAACATCCAATCTCTGGACGTTACTTGTTTTTTGCACCATTTCTGTAAACTCTAGAGACTGTTGTGCATGAAAATCTCAGGAGATTAGTAGTTTCTGAGATACTCAAACCACCCCATCTGGCACCAACAATCATTCCACAATCAAAGTGATCAGATCACATTTCATCCCCATTCTGATGTTTGGTCAGAACAACCGAACCCCATATCTGCATGCTTTTATGCACAGAGTTGCTGCCACATGATTGGCTGATTAGATATTTGCAATTACGAGCAGGTGTAGTGGTGAACCTAATAAAGTGGCCATTGAGTGTACTGTATATAATCTGCTTCTGTGTACCTTCTGTGCGCAAGTGCATGTGTTTATGTGTTGCCATGTCAAGTACATGACGAAGTAGATTATACATGTTTATATGTATACATGCATGTGACTGCTTGTGAGCATGTGTTGGGACCAGGTTACATATGTGTCTTTGTATGAGGCTAGTTCTGTACATGCAGGTATGTGTGGCTAAGCTAATGTCTGAGTGTGCATTTGTGCAAGTGCCTTTGTGTATCTTTGTATATTTAACATCGGACATAGAGCAGTACAGTAAAGGCCCTTCGGCCCAAGATATTGTGCTGACTTTTTAAACCTGCTCCCAGATCACTTTCCTCTTATATAGTCCTCCATTTTATTTGTTTATGTGTTTCTGTTTGAATATACATTTAAATGTTTGTGCATTTACTCAAGAAGGCAGAGTTACTCCCCCCAAGTCATCAGGATGATCAGCAGCTTCACACACTCAGTGATTCAGGAACAGCTTCTTCCCCTCTGCCATCCGATTCCTAAATGGACATTGAATCTTCGGATCCTACCTCATTTGTCTTTTATTATACAGTATTTCTGTTTTTGCACATTTTTAAAAATCTATTCAATATATGTAATTGATTTATTTGTTTATTTATTATTTATTTATTTTTCTCTATGTATTGTATTGAACTGCTGCCGTTAAGTTAACAAATTTCACGTCACATACCGGTGATAATAAACCTGATTCTGATTCTGACCTTCACCCATTAACCAGCCCACCATACCCTGCCACCATTACCTACACATCAGCCAGCATCACTTTTTGTACATACAATCAGTCTATATATATAACAGTGAATTGTACATTGTGTTTTATAGGATTGCTTTTATACTTACGGTTATTGTGTTTTTATGCTTATCGTGTTTTTTTTACACTGCATTGAATCCAGAGTAGCAATCGTTTTGTTCTCCTTCACACTTCTGTACTGGAAATGACATGAAACCACCTTGAATCTTGATATGTGCGCATGGGTCCATGCAACTGTGTTTGAGATGTGTGTGCATGAGCAAGAGAGAATGTAAAAATGAAAACCAAATGAAAAATGCAAGAGGATTGGTGAGGTCCTTATATACTTCCATCCCCCATCAGGAAGGTCTCAAAGCTCTACGCTTCTTTTTGGATTCCAGACCTAATCAGTTCCCCTCTACCACCACTCTGCTCCGTCCAGCGGAATTAGTCCTTACTCTTAATAATTTCTCCTTTTGCTCCTCCCATTTCCTCCAAACTAAAGGTGTAGCTATGGGCACCCATATGGGTCCTAGCTATGCCTGCCTTTTTGTTGGGTTTGTGGAACAATCTATGTTCCGTGCCTATTCTGGTATCTGTCCCCCACTTTTCCTTCGCTACATCGACGACTGCATTGGCGCTGCTTCCTGCACGCATGCAGAACTCGTTGACTTTATTAACTTTGCCTCCAACTTTCACCCTGCCCTCAAGTTTACCTGGTCCATTTCCGACACCTCCCTCCCCTTTCTAGATCTTTCTGTCTCTGTCTCTGGAGACAGCTTATCCACTGATGTCTACTATAGCTATCTGGACTATTCTTCTTCTCACCCTGTCTCTTGCAAAAACGCCATCCCCTTCTCGCAATTCCTCCGTCTCCGCCGCATCTGCTCTCAGGATGAGGCTTTTCATTCTAGGACGAGGGAGATGTCTTCATTTTTTAAAGAAAGGGGCTTCCCTTCCTCCACTATCAACTCTGCTCTTAAACGCATCTCCCCCATTTCACGTACATCTGCTCTTACTCCATCCTCCCACCACCCCACTAGTAATAGGGTTCCCCTGGTCCTCACCTACCACCCCACCAGCCTCCGGGTCCTACATATTATTCTCCGTAACTTCCGCCACCTCCAATGGGATCCCACCACTAAGCACATCTTTCCCTCCCCCCATCTCTCTGCATTCCGCAGGGATCGCTCCCTACACAGCTCCCTTGTCCATTCGTCCCCCCCATCCCTCCCCACTGAGCTCCCTCCTGGCACTTATCCGTGTAAGCGGAACAAGTGCTACACATGCCCTTACACTTCCTCCCTTACCACCATTCAGGGCCCCAAACAGTCCTTCCAGGTGAGGCATCACTTCACCTGTGAGTCGACTGGGGTGATATACTGCGTCCGGTGCTCCCGATGTGGCCTTTTATATATTGGTGAGACCCGACGCAGACTGGGAGACCGCTTTGCTGAACATCTACGCTCTGTCTGCCAGAGAAAGCAGGATCTCCCAGTGGCCACACATTTTAATTCCACATCCCATTCCCATTCTGACATGTCTATCCACGGCCTCCTCTACTGTAAAGATGAAGCCACACTCAGGTTGGAGGAACAACACCTTATATTCCGTCTGGGTAGCCTCCAACCTGATGGCATGAACATTGACTTCTCTAACTTCCGCTAGGCCCCACCTCCCCCTCGTACCCCAGCTGTGACTCATTTTTATGCACACATTCTTTCTCTCACTCTCCTTTTTCTCCCTCTGTCCCTCTGAATATACCTCTTGCCCATCCTCTGGGTCACCCCCTCCCCCCCACCCCCGTCTTTCTTCCCGGACCTCCTGTCCCATGATCCTCTCGTATCCCCTTTTGCCTATCACCTGTCCAGCTCTTGGCTCCATCCCTCCCCTTCCTGTCTTCTCCTATCATTTTGCATCTCCCCCTCCCCCTCCAGCTTTCAAATCCCTTACTCACTCTTCCTTCAGTTAGTCCTGACGAAGGGTCTCGGCCTGAAACGTCGACTGCGCCTCTTCCTATAGATGCTGCCTGGCCTGCTGCGTTCACCAGCAACTTTGATGTATGTTGGTGAGGTACTGTCTTCACATGCTGCTGTTTCCTGCCATTTCATTTGGAGCTGATGTTCTGCACTCTTCATTGGTTGGAATCCACCCCATGAATGGAGATGATCCCCTCTGCCACTGGGAGGAGGTGGTTGAGTAGGTTGAGGAGGATCCTGACCAAGACTTTCCCTTATGTGACTAAATTTCCTGCCCACCACATTTTGGAACTTCAGGAGGGATACTACCAGAATGTGCTTTTTTTCAATACACTGATTTCCTGTTGGTCGGGAACTTTGGCAAATCTGAAAAGGAGTCTGTGATGTACGTGCTAAAGTCAGTGTCCCAGTTAAAGATATTTTACAAAACGTTCCTACCAGCTAGGTGCTGACCGCCTTTATGCCCTGATAACTCTCCTCTTCCCTTAGGCCTCAGCAGGGTGTTAGGGCTGCAGATGATTAGCATGCTAACTGGTGTGTCTTTCACTGTGGGAGGAAACTGGAGCACTGGGAGGAAACTCACACGATTCATGGGAAGAACTTACAAATTATTTACAAACGGAACCAGAATTGAACTCTAAACTTCAAAATATCCGAAGCTGTACTAGTGTTATGCTAACCTTTCTGCTGCTGTGGTGCCTCTATTGAGTTTATGTTTCCCAGCTTTCAGACTTCTCTTCCCTGAATTAATCGCCCAAGTTGTTGATTAACCAAAGTGCCAATATTTTTTCTATGTTAGGATGGGAACTGGTTCAAAGGAGTGAAAGGCCTTTTACAAAGTTTCCTCAAACTCCTAATGGACTATAGCTGCTGTTGTGCCTTTTTTGTAATTGCATCAATATGTTGGGCCCACAATAGACCTCCTCCGGCGGTGCTGACATTAAAGAACTTGAAACTGCTCACCTTTTCGACTGCTGATCCCTTGATGAGGACTGGTGTGTGTTCTCTCAATTTCCCCTTCCTGAAATCCACAATCAATTCTTTGGTCTTACTGATGTTGAGCGCAAGATTGCTGTTGCAACACCACTCAACCAGCTGATCTATCTAACCCCTGTATGCCTCCTCGTCACCATGTAAAATTCTACCAGCTATTGTTGTATTGATCATGGCTGATTTATTTTTCGTTTCAACACCATTATCCTGCTTTCTCTCCACAACCTTTGATGCTCTTACTAATCAAAAACTTATAAACCTTTGCTATAAATACACCTAATACTAGGCCTTCACATCTGTCTGTGTCAATGAATTCCATAGATTCACCATACTCTGGCTAAAGAAATTTCTCCTCATTTCTTTTCTAAAGCGGTATCCTTCTACACTGAGGCTGTGCCTCCTGGTCCTAAGTTCTCCCTAATCCTAATGGGGCTTAATACTGTGACGTTGAGATGTTTTTACTCCTGAGAAAATCTCAAACTGATGCACTGTCAATTACTCCAAAAGACTGGAATAGAGTAAATACTGAAAGGTTTTTATTAACAGTAAATGGCCCAACGTCCATGCTGAATATCTGTCCTGGACTGAGGGAGGAGCAGTGGCACAATCACCTTTATACAGGGGTCTGTGAGAGGAGCCACAGGAGCAGTCAGCAGAGGGGCGTGTCCAGACAGGTAACCCAGTTACAACCTATATACATGGTTTACCAAACAAACAAAGCCCACAGTTACTAGAAAAATGTGCCATTCATTTAAGAAAGCAGGTGTGTAGAAATTTCTTCTCTTGGAGGGTAGTGATCTCTGGAATTCTTTGGCCTCAAAGGTAGCGGAAGCTAGATTATGGCAGGGTTTAAAAAGCAATCAGAATCAGGCTTGTTATCGCTAATATACATAATGAAACCCGTTGATGTTTTTTTGACAGATACCATGTTGTTTCTTTGTTTTGTGGCTGCTGAATTCATAGACGATGAATCTCAGAGTTGTATTCTGTATACATCATTCATTCGTGATGTGCTGCGTCGTATGACATGGGTGATCCTGGTCTTTCCATAACCGTGATTGTTCTTGACAACTGTTTTGCCTGAAGTGGTTTGCCATTGCCTTCTTCTGTACAAGATGGGTAACCTCAGCCATTATCAATACTCTTCCATGATTGCATCACCAGGACTTGTGATATGCACCAGCAGCTCATACGACCATCCACCACCTGCTCTCAAGGCTTCACATGACCCTGATCGGGTGGGGGGGGGGGGTGGGGGCAAGTGCCACACCTTGCCCAAGGGTGACCGGAGGGCTAGCGGAGGGAAGGAGCGCCTTACACCTCCTTTGGTAGAGACGTATCTCTACCCTGGCACCAAAAATATACGTACTTTGATATAATAATTGTACTTTGAATCTTGTGTTGTTTTGTGGCATAAATATAGTGCAAGAAATAAAATCACTATAGGTACAAAAAAAATAAATAAACTAATAGTGCAAAAGAGGAATAGTGTGGTAGTGTTCATGGGTTCATGAACTGTTCAGAAATCTGAAGCAGTTCCTAAAACATTGAGTGTAGTCTTCAGGCTCCTGTATCTCCTCCCTGATAGTAGTGGTCATAAGAAGAAGGGATGTCCCGAGTGGTGAAGGCCCTTAATGATCGATGCCACCTTTTTCAGGCAGTGCCTTTCGATGATTGTCCTTGATGGTGGGGAGGGTTGTGTCCTCAATACAGACACGGGGATGAGAAAGGAACAGGAAGACATGAGAAACTGCAGCAACATTATATTTATTTTTATTTAGAGTTACAGCGAGGAACAGGCCCTTCTTGCCCAGTGAGGCTCGTTGACCAACAACCCACCTACAGTATTTAACCCTACCCTAATTACACGACAATTTACGATGAACAATTTACCAACTAACCAATACATCTTCGCACTGTGGAAGGAAACCAGAGCACCCGGAGGAAACCCAGGTGGTCACAGGAAAGGACGTACAAACTTCCTTACAGAGGATGCCAGAATTGAACTCTGAACTCTAACTCAAGCTGTAATAGTGTCACGCTAACTGTTACGCTATTGTGGTGCCCTTCAATGAATGTAGATTAAATTACGTTAATTTAATTTAATTAATGTAGGTTGTTACCTTGTTTGGGATGGCCGAGTTGGGCCCAAGGACCTATTACTGTACAGTACAACTCTGTGTCTCTCCGACTCCATCCAACACATTTATCGTCAAGATAGATAAATACTTGAAAGATCGCAGAACTGAGAGATCTGGTGAGCTGACAGAGAAGGGAATTACGGCTATATCGATCAGCTAAGAGCATATTGAATGGCAGGATAAGCTCAAAGGTCTGAGTGGCCTATTCCCACTGCTCTGCTCTTGCATTCTGGTGACGTTCCCTTTAAATGTCCTCCTCCACATCTGCTGTCCACCGGCAGCCTGGTTCCTAAATCAGCCCAAAGCAGCTGCTGAAGCTCAGTTAATGAGCTGACCTCAGTAAATTATGTCCAAATGTCACCTTCCATTTGAATCTATCGGCTAGCCAGCCAGGGCCACACTACTGTAAATTACCCCAATGTCAAAAGGTCTGACTGGCTGTGTCAGGGTGTGCCCGAGAAACCTGCTGGCTTGTCACAGATTCCATTAAGAGATGGATGATTTACTGAGGTTACAGCTCTTGTAGACAACTTAATTTGGAGAAACTATGGAAAATGTGCCAGCAGGTAGTCAAGTTTAGCCTGAGGTAATCAATGTAGTAAATATGAAAATGGCAGAGATGAGCTCTTTTTTTAAAGCCTTATTGCCTGGTGCACTCAAAATATCACCAGCACAGAGATGTTGATCCAGTTGCAGATGTCTCAGAAAGGCAACGTCCATTGTTAAGGACCCCCAGCACCCAGGGGATGCCATTTCTCATTGTTTCCATCAGGTAGGAGGTACGGAAACCTGCGGGAACACACCTAACGATTCATAAACAGCTTCTTCCCCTCTGCCACCTGATTCTTAAATGGACATTGAATCTGTTAACGCTACCTCACTTTTTTAATATATATCATTTCTGTTTTTGCATGATTTTTAATCTATTCAATATATATAGTAATTAATTTACTTATTTATTTTTACTTTTTTTTCTTCTATATATGTATTGCTTTGAACTGTTGCTGCTAAGTTAACAAATTTCACAGCACATGCCAGTGATAATAAACCTGATTTGGATACTGATTCAGATTCTGGGATGTCATAGGATAGCACCGAAGAATAGAGCAGAAGATCAGTATCGAAGTCACCTCAGGCCCTCCAGCATCTTCGTAAGCTAATTACGCCAGTGGAACTGGATTTACCTGAAGATTGTTTGAGCTGCTTATCATTTGTCCAAGCTGAGAAGCTTTAAATAAGGCTGCAAAATTATAGTATTAATAAATTAATACATTAATGGTGAGGCAAAGTAATGGTAAAGCGATATATTAAATTGGTAAATGTGTCTATTATTGTCCTCCCTGCGGAGATACAATGAAATGTTTGTTTTGCATAAGTTTCATTCAGATCAGGGATCAACTTTATTCATTATATACACTCAGACACCACTTTGTTAGGTTCACCTGTATAACTGCTCATTAATGCAAACATCTGACTCAATATATTAAAGCATGCAGACATGGTGAAGAGGTTCAGTTGTTGTTTAGATCAAACATAAGAACTGGGGAAGAAATGTGACCTAACTGACTTTGACCACGTTGGTGTCAGATGGGGTGGTTTGAGTATCTCAGATCCTGCTGATCTCCTTGGATTTTCATGCACAATAGTCTCTAGAGCAGGGGTTCCCAACACTTGTTATGCCATAGACCCCCCCCCACCATTAAATGAAGGGTCCCTGGACCTCAGGTTCAGAATCCTTGCTCAAGAGTTTATAGAGAATGGTGTAAAAATCAAAAAAAAAAATCTAGAGGGCAGCAGTTCTTTGGGTGAAAACACTTTGTTAATGAGAGAGGTCAGCAGAGAATGGCCAGACTGGTTGATGCAGACAGGAAGGTGACAGTAACTCAAATAACCACACGTTACAACAGTGGTGTGCAGAAGAGCATCACTGAATACGCAACACATCAAACCCTGAAGTGGATGGGCTACAGCAGCAGAAGACCACAAACAAACACTCAATGGCCACTTCATTAGGGATGGGAGATAGCCAATAAAATGGCCACCGGGTGTACATTTACATGTATTAGGAAAGTGGTGTGGTATATTGCCATGACATTCAACAAAAAACAACATTCAACAGTAATAAATAATGGATTTATATAACAGTAAGATCGGAAGGATGGTGATGATGATGGCATCCACCTGTCTCAAAGGACAATGGAATCAACCCCAGCCAGAAAATATGCAGATTCTGGAATGCCTTGTTGTCAAGATCCCCCTCTCAGCCTCACCGGTGTATGCCAAAGGAAAGTTTATGAAGCAGTAGGTTTTGACACCAAATTGGCTGCAAGAACTGCCAGGAGGATGCTTCTTGACGTTCAGTCACCTGAGGGGCTCCTCTCCAGATTTTCTGTCTGGGTTTAGTCCTGTCGACTTCGTTTCTCCCGAGGCTGCCCACAAGTATGTAGAAGTATATACAAGTAGAAGAATGTCTATGGAATTAATATGTACAGCCAGGTGGCTGTGGAGGCCAGATCATGGGTGTATTTAAGGAGCTGGCAGAAAGATTCTTGATAGGTCAGGGTGTGAAAGGCTGTGGAACAGGTTCGGCAATCGCGCTTGTGAGTACGCACGTTCCAGCTAATTAGCTAATTACTGTTTCATTATGATGGTATTTAAGTCCCTTCTTTTCATTCTAGTCTTGTCGAGACTTGACCAAAAGCACAGCAATGATTATGCTCCTTGCTTACCCTTGTCCTTGCCCAGGAAGGAGGACTACGGTTTCATCTGATGCTGTAGAAGAGCAGTATTCACTTAGTAGTTATTGCTTCCATCTGCAGTGTTGGCATTAACTTTCAGTTCGAGAGTTTCAGTTAACGACCCTGTTGGCCTAGCACTTATTGTTTTTCTTTTCCTTTAAGTTCTACAACAGCTCTCATTAAAGTCCTGCTTCAGTGTCTCTCTCTGTCCCCACTTGGGCCATAGCCGAATGTTTTTGACAAACAGAATGCAGAATAACGTGTTGCAGTTGCAGAAAAAGTACTATGCAGTCTGATAAAGCAAATCCTACAACAATCGTTTATTATTGTCACGGGCATGTAGTGGTGTAGTGGTGTAGTGGTATCAGCACTGGACTTTGACGTGGATGGTCCTGAGTTCAAGTCCGGCCGGGTGTCAGCCTGGGCAGCTGCAGTATCTGTGCAGAAGAAAGACCTGGTAAACTACTTCCATATATTGCCACAAATATCCTATGGACAACTTCAAGTCAATAATGACTCTACGGCAGCGGTCCCCAACCACCGGGGCATGGACCGGTGCTGGGCCGCAAACCATGTGCTACCAGGCCGCGAGGAAACGATATGATTTGGCGATATGAGTCAGCTGCACCTTTCCTCATTCCCTGTCATGGCCACTGTTGAGCTTGAACGCACGCGAGGTCATTACCCGCGCGTCATCCATGTCAGCGCGGGAAGGAGATCAACTCCTCGAGCTTGCAGATGACGGCGGGCTGTAAAGTATGTTTGACATAACATTTCTGCCAGCATTCTGGATCAAAATAAAGGTTGAATATCCTGAGATAGCCATGAAAGCACTGAAAACGTTTCTTCCATTTCCAACATCATATCTCTGCGAAGTGGGCTTTTCTGTAATGAATGCAACGAAAACTAAATTGCAGAATAGACTGGACATAAGGAACCCCCTTCGAGTATCGCTGTCTCCCATCACCCCTCGATAGGACCGTGTTGTTGCAGGAAAACAAGCCCAGGGCTCCCACTGATTCAGCGATATTGGTGTGTTGCAATGATTTTATATGTTCATACGGGGAAAATATGTGCTGTGTGTTTAATATCCAAACGTTACTTAAAATGTTATGATGCTTTTGACTTACTTATATAACCATATAACAATTACAGCACGGAAACAGGCCATCTCTGCCCTTCTAGTCCGTGCCGAACGCTACTCTCACCTAGTCCCACCGACCTGCACTCAGCCCATAACCCTCCATTCCTTTCCTGTCCATATAGCTATCCAATTTTTCTTTAAATTATAATATCGAACCTGCCGCTACCACTTCTACTGGAAGTTCGTTCAATACTTACTTCAAGCTCCCCTGTCCTCCCCTGATAATTGACTTAGCACTATATTCATGCGAGGAAAATATGCGCTCTGTGTTTAATATTAAATTTGTTAGATAAACCCTTTTAGAAACAAAATTGAGCCACTTATCACCTATATTCCGGTCGTGATTAACAATCCCCCCCCCCCACCGAACAGAATTGCCAAAAACGATTTCCAGAAAAAAATATCGGCAGGTCCGTGCATGCGCACTGGTGCCCGCGCAAGGCTTCATGGTCATTGTAGTCTTTCTCGGGGTAAACCCAACGTATATGACTGCTACTCTTGTCCGTTGGCAACCCTACCCCAACACCCCAGGTCGGCCGGTCCGCAAGAATATTGTCAATATTAAACCGGTCCGCAGAGCAAAAAAGGTTGGGGACCCCTGCTCTACGGCACTAAGCAGAGATAGAGTAAAAAAGTTTTTGTGCCATCTAAACAGATCGTATCATGCAATGAGTCGATAAAAAGAAAACAGAAGGCAGAGTATAATGTTATACCTGAAGAGAAAGTGTATGGCAGGTAGACAAATAAAATGCAATGGCCACAACAAAGTAGATTGGTAGAACAAGAGTTCAAGATTTCAGCTTATGTGAAAATTACGGTGAACTGTCAGGTCAGCAGAAAAGGTGACTGGCTGCGGTCTCCTGTCACTGCAGGACCTGTATGTGCCCAGGACAAAGAAGCGAGCTGGAAAATCATTGTGGACACTTTACTTACTGGCCATAACGCTGCTGGCATTCAGGGCAGCTAGGAAGGTCCTTCATCTCTGATGGTGTTCAGGGCTTCCTCCATCATATCAGTAGCTTCCTCTTGGTTTTCACTACTGTCAGTCAATCAAGTCCCAGGTGGAGACTCAGGAATACCATCGCACTCATATGTAGTAGGATACTTCATTGCTGTTTCCATAACAATTTTGTTTTAATATCAGAGTTGTTAGCCCTGAGCTGAACCTCTGAACCTGGACCAATCTCAGTCTGGCCTCTACCCTTTGACCTGTGTGGCATGGGTGACCCTACCGAGAGTCAGAGCAGAAAGCCCTGACACCAGCCAATGTAGGTCTCCTGGTTATTCAGGCATGCAAGCCTTCAAACCACAACAAGGTTGTAGTCCTCCTGGAAGATTGCAGACACTACCCCCTTGTAAATCACCTTTTCCTAAAGTTGTGTTCTCAAAAGTGCTTAGGTCTGTAAAAGCAAAAACTTCTCGCTATCTTAAAAGTTTCTTCCCTCAGGCAATTAATCTGATCAACCATTCTAGTTAGAACCCCCACCCCACTCTATTTATAACCCACATCACTACACTCTAATGTAAACACATTAAACCACTCTTTATAATACTGTTTACATTGTGCTGTAAGTAGAAGCTGGTATTTATGTATTTATACATATTTTATTTCATATCTGTACTTTAACCTCTAACTTTATTTTTATATAATTCTTTAATCATGATCAGAATCACGTTTAATATCACTGGCGTATGTCATGAAATATGTTGTTATACTGCATCACAATACATAATAACAAAATCTGTAAATGACAGTAAGATACACATATATTAAAAAAAAGTTAAAAGAAGTAGAGTAAAAAGAGATAAAGTAAGTAGTTAGGTAGGGTTCATGGGCTCAATGTCTACACAGAAATTTCATGGCAGAGGGGAAGAAACTGTTCCTGAATCGTTCAGTGTTTGCCTTCAGACTCCTGTACCTCCTTCCTGATGGTAACAATGAGAAGGGGGCATGTCCTGGGTGATGGGGGTCATTACTGATGGATGTCGCCTTTTTGACGCATCACTCTTTGAAGATGACCTGGATACTGGGGGAGGCTACTGTCCGTGATAGAGCTGACTGAGTTTCTTTATAATTGTCAAATGCTTTGGTTTTTCTTTCTGCACGTCACACCAACACATCACAGCAAATCCCGAATGCTTGCAATGTTTAGTATATGGTGAATAAAGTTGTCCTCATTTCCAGCTGAGAGGTCTATCTGAAAGTCGTATAACAGTGGGATAGAAGATGTCCTTGAGTGTCTATGGCTAGTTCAAGAACCAGTGCATCAACACAATAAGAATCAAAAAGTTCAAAGTTCAAAGTAAATTTATTATCGAATTATCTATGTGCCCCTATAGACGACCCTGAGATTAATTTTCTTGTGGGTATTCACAATAAATATAAAGAAGCATAATAGAATTAATGAAAAACTACACACAAACAAAGACAGACAAGCAACTAATGTGCAGAAGATGACAAATTGTGCAAATACAAAAATAAAAAACATAATAATAATAGATAAGTAAGTCATAAACAATATTGAGAACAGGAGTTGTAGAGTCCTGGAAAGTGAGTTCATAGGTTGTGGAATTCGTTCACAATTGGGGTGAGTGAAGTTATCCATGCCTGGTGTTTGAAGGGTAATAACTTTTCCTGAATCTGGTGTTGTGTATACCTGCATCTCTTCTGCGTGGCAGCAGCGAGAAGAGAGCACGGCCTGGATAGTGGGCATCCTTGATGATGGATGCTGCTGGAAGGGAAATGATGGGTTCATGCTCCACACAGAAATGTTCAACTTCTTTTTACAAACAAAAATAATTGAAAATGTACATTGCACAGAGCACTTACATGTTGCTACCTGCTAGAGAGTTTCTGGGCTGAGTTATTTCTGTTCTGATAATGTAAGTGGTGTGAGATTAGTTCGTCTGGAGGGTGAAATGGTGAGACTGCAAACATTATTTGTGAAATTAAATCAGAAGGACAATTGCTGAAGGATATAAGCAATGAGCAGATAGATAGGGCTGGAGTAAATGAGTTGGTGATAGAAAGGGACAAAGGATTGTTTCTGTTCTGTATCTATTTCTTGTAAATGACTAATTCATCTCAATTTCTAACCGAGTCAAGTTCAAAGTTCGAAGTAAACTTATTATCAAAGTATGTATCTGTCACTATATAGAAGCCCAAGATTTACTTTCTTGCAGCCATTGGCTTTAGAACAAAAATTACATTCAAATTAATGAAAATCCAAGGTTGGCACACAATCAATTGCAAAAGAAGACACACTGTGCAAATACAAAAAAAAGATAATAATGTTATTAAATTTTTATGTAACGCCCTGGTTCATATTTTTACTGTTATGCTGTATGTATTTCATTTTGGCAATTCTGTAAGAGCAGCTTGTTTTCAGCTTGCTCTGTTTTCAGTTTGTTTGGGTTATGGTTGAAGATAAGAGATGAGGAGAAATGTGTGCCAACCAATTAGGACGGCCGGATTAAGAAGGAGGTTTCTCTGGTGAGGGACAATAAGGTTGGGCTTGGGGTTTTCGGTTTGGCGGGAGATGAAGAGAGAAGACGATGGGGAGAACCAGTCGCAGCGTACAATCCAGTGGGAGACCTGTTTGAGATGGATTGTGAGCGACATTCAGAAGGTGGTGTGTGCTTTCACGCTGACCGAGGGCCCAGCTCGTGAGTAACAGAGAAGTTCAAGATGAGCTCTAACTTGTTCACATTTGACTGTTTAATTAGAACGGGTTGTTTTCTTTTTGTTATTCTTTACTAACTCTTTAGTTAAGATTCATAAATATAATTCCTTTTGTCATATGCAGTGTGCTGTCTGTTATTTTGAGGCACTAATTTGTAACAGGGTACCAAATTACTCAGCATCCACACTAACCAGGGTTTGGGGTGGGAATGAGCCATCTCAATCTCACGAATTTGGTGGGACTTGAGAGTGTCTTCCCCAGTCTTACGCAGTCAAGGAAATGAGGGTGTTTCATTTAGTAAATAAATAATACTGAGAATATGAGTTGTAGAGTCCTTAAAAGTGAGTCCATAGGTTATGGAATCCGTTCAGTGTTGAGGTGAGTGAAGTTTTCCATGTTGGTTCAGGAGCCTGATGGTTGAAAGGTAATGACTGTTCCTGACCACAAAATATTCTGCAGATGCTGGGGTCCTGATGAAGGGTTCCGGCCTGAAATGTTGATTGATCATTTCCATGGATGCTGCCCAACCTGCTGAGTTCCTCCAGCGTGATATGACCGTTCCTGAACCTGGTAGCGTGGCACCTAAGTCTCCTGTACCTCCTTCCTGATGGCAGCAGCAAGAAGAGAGCATACATGCTGAGGGTTATTGACGAGGGATGCTACTTTCTTGTGGCAGTGCACCTTGCTCAGTGGTGGAGAGGACTATTCCTGTGGTGGACTGCATCCAACAGAACATGGAGAAACCTTCACTGAACTCTCACAATCCCCCAACAACCCTTGGGGGTCTGACATTAGCGAAAATGTTTCCTTAATTGTCATCGTCACTCCTTGAGTTGGCACTTTAATGAATGACCATGTGAACGGTAGCATTCTCCCACTTGTGGACTGGCAGGTTTGGTTGTGTTCAGCAGTGTCAGCTATCGTAGGCTATTCAGTCCTGTCACATTCTTCAATTTGGGACTTTCTTTATTGACTGCAGCCAGCGGGCCCCTAGACCAAATGCAGTACAAAACTGGCTCCATAGCTGTGGACCCACCTTCTGTGACTCTGTGGCTCACGATCTGTGTATTCTTTGTTTACTTCTCTTTATTTGTTTGCACAATTTGATCTTTTTTACACATTGTATGTCTGATGCTCTTTGTGGTGTGGGTTTTGTTGTGGATTCTATTGTGTTTCTTTGTTTTGTGGCTGCCTGCAAGAAGATGAATCTCAAGGTTGTATATGGTATACATACTTTGATTAAAAACACTTTAAACTTTGAACTTTGACTTAATTGATCTATCCTTCCAGAGGTGTAAGGCCCAGATATGAATGCACAATCATTTGATCTCCGAGGCTGAAATCCTACAAATTTAAGGCTAAGATTAGATCAGCAAGAGACTGTATCTTAAAAACTCTAAACCCGATAAACTGCATCCTGGCTTGGTGTGTCAGCTGCTCTATATGTGACCTCAAGAAGCTGCAGATTTGTGCAGATCAGCATATCACAGAAATCAGTCTCCTCTCAATGGACTCAGTCATTACTCTTTGCCTTAGTAATCAGCCAGCATAATCAGAGGCCCCATCCACTCTGGACGTTCCCTCTTCCCCACTTTCCATTCAGGCAGGAGATACAAAAGCTAGGAAGCATGTACCATCAGGCTCAAGGACATTGGATAAGATTATTGAATGTTTCTCTCGGATGATAAGTTGGACTTCACAATCAATCTCACGATCGTGCACCTTATTGTTTCCCTGCACTGCACTTCCTCTGTAGCTGTTACACTTTATTCTGCACATTGTTATTGTTTTATATTGTTCTACCTCAATGATCTGATCTGTATGAATAGCATGCAAAATAAACTTCTCAATGTATCTCAGTACATGTGATAAAAATAAACCAACTCCAGTTCAGTGTCATTCTTCAGCTTCCTGCTCGCTCTCTATTCAAGGCAATGGTTCCGGTAGATGCTGTCAATATTGAGGAATGCTGTGTCCGTGGTGGACCAGGCCATGACCACCTACTCTCTGCAGCTCCTTGTGTTCCTGTATCAGCCTGTGATATAATAGGTGATTGATTTATTATTGTCTCATTTTGTTTATTTATTTATTTGTCTGTTTGCTTATTTATTTATTTGTTTGTTTGTTTGTTTGTTATTTTATTCTTTTATTTGGAGATTCACGGAACAGGCACTTCAGGTCCAATGAACTACCCTGCCTATCAACCGATTAAACTACTGACTTCGGAACGTGGGAGGAAACCAGAGCACCAGAAGGAAACTCTTGCAGTCATGGAGCGAACATACAAGCTACTTGCAGATCGTGTCAGAATTGAACTCTGAACTCCAACGCCTCGAGCTGTAATAACGTCACACTAACTCCTATGCTACCAATGCACCCAAGATACCAAGGTATAGTAAAAACCTTAATTTTAGACAGGTTGTTCAAAACAAAAGCACGTCGATGTAGTACAATGCAAAAAGCACTGACAGCATGCTGAATTTAGTGTTGCAGTTACTGTTACAGAGGAAATGCAGCGCTGGCAGGCAATAAGGTGCGAGGGTCATGAAGAGGTAGATTATAAGGGCAAGAATTCATCTCTAATGTACAAGAGATATGTTCAATAGTCTTATAACAGCAGAATAAACGTTGCCCTAGTGTAGGGGTGCCCGACCTGAGGCCCACAGAACCCTTGGCTAATGGCATGTAAATGTTTGGGAACCAGTGCCCTGGAGCCTGGTGGCGTGTGCTTTTAAGCTTTTGTGTCTTCTGCTTGACGGGATGGAGGAGAAGAGAAAATATGTGGTTTGGATTGATTTGATCTTCTTTACTGTTATCCCATGTACCAAGATATAAAGAAAAGCTTGCCTTGCATTCTGTTTCTACTGATCAAATCTTTACAGAGTGAATTGAGATAGAAGGTAAGACAATAACAATGTAGGGAAACGTAGAACAAACAACAAAAATGTACAGTGCAGGTAAATAATAAAAATGTACTACATAGTGAGGTCAAGAGTCCATTTTATCACAGAAGAGGTCCAGTCAAGATTCTGATAGCAACAGGATGGAAGATAACCTGAGCCTGGTGGTACGTATTGTACATACAAGCTTCTGTAACTTGTGACTGAAGGAAGAGGGGAGAAGAGAGAATGTATACCGGATGTGGGGTCTTTGATTCTTCTGGCTGTTTTGCTGAGGCAGTGAGAAGTACAGACAGAGTCCACAGAGGGGAGTCTGCTTTCTGTGATGTGCTGAGATCTATTGACAACACTGCAGTTTCTTAGAGTCATGTACAGAGTAGTTGCCAGTATACAGTGTTCACCACGGGTGGTGTCTTTGATGATCTTGGCTGGTTTCAGGATAGTTTAATTTAAAGTCAAAGTTCAAAGTAAATTTATTATCAAAGTACAAACATGTCACCATATACCACCCTAAGATTCATTTTCTTGCAGGCATACATAATTAATGCAAGGAACTTCCAGTAAGATGGCGACGTGTGCAAACGCAGTGGTCTCTCAGGGTCCAGCCAAAGATGCTTTCTTCTTTGTAAGATATGTTTTTTATGATCCAAAGACAATTCTACTCCAAGAACTTTGGGTTCTGCAGGGCTACTCCATCAGTGAGTGGCTCGTTATGGTAGGTCATGTTTAACAAATCTGTTGGAGTTTTTCAAGGAGGTTACCAGGAAAGTGAATGAAGGGAAGGCAGTGGATGTTGTCTACGTGGACTTCAGTAAGGCCTTTGACAAGGTCCCGCATGGGAAGTTAGTTAGGAAGATCCAGTCACTAGGTATGGAGAGGTAGTAAATTGGATTACACATTGGCTCAATGGAAGAAGCCAGAGAGTGGTAGTGGAGGATTGCTTCTCTGAGTGGAGACCTGTGACTAGTGGTATGCCACAGGGATCAGTGCTGGGTCCATTGTTATTTGTCATCTGTATCAATGATCTGGATGATAATGTGGTAAATTGGATCAGCAAATTTGCTGATGATACAAAGATTGGAGGTGTAGTAGACAGTAAGGAAGGTTTTCAAAGCTTGCAGAGGGATTTGGACCAACTGGGAAAATGGGCTGAAAAATGGCAGTTGGAGTTTAATACAGAAAAGTGTGAGGTATTGCACTTTGGAAGGACAAACCAAGGTAAAACATACAAGGTAAATGGCAGGGCACTGAGGAGTGCAGTAGAACAGGGGGATCTGGGAATACAGATACAAAATTCCCTAAAAGTGGCGTCACAGGTAGATAGGTTCATAAAGAGAGCGTTTGGTACATTAGTCTTTATTAATCAAAGTACTGAGTATAAGAGTTGGAATGTTATGGTGAGGTTGTATAAGGCATTGGTGAGGCCGGATTTGGAGTATTGTGTACAGTTTCGGTCACCAAATTACAGGAAGGATATTAATAAGGTTGAAAGAGTGCAGAGAAGGTTTACAAGGATGTTGCCGGGACTTGAGAAACTCAGTTACAGAGAAAGGTTGAATAGGTTAGGACTTTATTTCCTGGAGCGTAGAAGAATGAGGGGAGATTTGATAGAGGTATATAACATTATGATGGGTATAGATAGAGTGAATGCAAGTAGGCTTTTTCCACTGAGGCTAGGGGAGAAAAAAAAATGAATCCATGGGTTAAGGGTGAAGGGGGAAAAGTTTAAAGGGAAAATTAGGGGGGGGGCTTCTTCACACAGAGAGTGGTGGGAGTTTGGAATGAGCTGCCAGATGAAATGGTAAATGTGGGCTCACTTTTAACATTTAGGAAAAACTTGGACAGGTACATGGATGAGAGGTGTATGGAAGGATATGGTTCAGGTGCAGGTCAGTGGGACTAGGCAGAAAAATGTTTCAGCACAGCCAAGAAGGGCTAAAAGGCCTGTTTCTGTGCTGTAATGTTCTATGTTCTAATAGCTGGACTGGTGTTGGTGGTGAAACCGGCTGAGGTGTTGAAGGGGTTGGCCAGGATGTTGGAGAAGGTGCCAGCTGAGGTGTTGAAGGAGCCGGCTGGGATGTTGGAGAAGGAGTCGGTCCGGATTTTGGAGGAGCTTGTTGGGATATCGATGGAGCCCTTTGGGATATCTGAAGAGCCAGATGGGATGTCAGATTAACCGTCTTGGGCTTGGAGGAACTAACCTGGCTGCAGTCTCTGTTGCTGCCCGCTACTCAGAAGCATCGGGGTTGGTGCAGCTTAACCATGGGAGATTGTCTCAGATATTCAACTTACAAACACAAGACTCTGTTGGACAGTGCTAACACAATGGCTGTTACCCTTATCTGTTGGTGGGATGGAAGACAAGGGAGCTGTGTAGCCTTGGTTGTAGCCAGGACTAGGCCTCAAGCCTCAGGCTTGCCTGCTGCTGCAGACCAAGTGAGAAGATGAAGAAGCATTTGCAGCGTGGTGTCAGAGATTAGCTAGGGTCTGGCCTCTCCCATCAGTGCTGCCCTGCCATGTTTGAGTGGTGGAATGAAAGTCTGGACTCTGGACTGTGTGTGTCTGCACACTACGAGAGATTGCACCATCAATTGCCGAACATTACTGCTCAGGGTCTAGGACTATATGTATGTTTTTTGAGTGTATATGCTTCTTTGCCTCCTATTTTGAAGTATGTTACTTGCTACTTTGAATGTTACTTGCTATTTTGAATGTTTGTGCCCTGGTCCCAGAGGAACGCTGTCTCATTCAGCTGTATCTATGTGTGGTTTGAATGATGGTTAAACTCGATTTAATTTGATTTGATTTGAAACACCATAAAATCATTGAAAGACTGCACCCAACAGGATGGACAAACAACCAGTGTCCAAGAAAAAAAGCAATAAATAGTGCAAACACGAAAAAGTAAGACAAAACAAAAATAATAACAGTAAATTAATAAATAAGCAATAAGAACATGAGCTGAACAGTCCTTGAAAATGAGTCCAGTTCAGTGTGAACATTCAGTGATGGGATGAGTGAAGATGAGTAAAGTTATCCTCTCTAGTTTCGGAGCCCAATGCTTGAGGGGTAGTAACAGTTCCTGAACCTGGTGGCGTGGATCATGAGGTTTCTGCACCTTCTTCCTGATGGCAACAGTGAGAAGTTAACATGGCGTGAATGATGGGGTCCTAGAAGATGGATGACACTTTACTGTGACAGTTCTCCATGTCAATGCTCTCAATGGTGGAGAAGGCTTTACCCATGATGGACTGGGAAATATCCAGGATTGTTCTGAAGTCTTTTCTGTTCAAGGGCATTGGTGTTTCCATCCCAGGCCTTGATGCCGCCATTCAATGTACTCTCCACTATACTTCTATAGAAGTATGCCAAAGGAGAATCAGTGGATGTTGTTTTCTTTGATTTTCAGACGGCCTTTGACAAGGTGCCACACATGAGGCTGTTTAAGTTAAGAACCCATGGTATTACAGAAAAGATACTAGCCTGGATAGGAAATTTGGCTGACTGGCAGGAGGCAAAGTGTGGGAATAAAGGGGCCTTTTCTGGGTGACTGCTGGTAACTAGTTATGTTCCGCAGAAGTTGGTGTTGGGCCCATTTTTTTATATGTTCTATGTCAATGATTTGGATGAAGAAATTTATGGTTTTGTGGCCAAGTTTGCAGGTGATATGAAGATAGATGCAGGGCAGGTAGCGTTGAAAAAGCAGGATGTCTGCAGAAGGACTTAGACAGATTGGGAGAACGTGTAAAGAAGTCGCAGATGGAGTGTAGTGTAGAGAAATGTATGGTCCTGCACTTTGGCAGAAGGAATAAAAGTGTGGATTATTTTTGAAATGGGGACAAAATTCAAAACTCAGTGGTACCAAGGGTCTTGGAAGTCCTCGTGCAGGTTGAGTCGTTGGTAAGTAAGGCAAATGCGAATTAGCATCCATTTCCAGAGGACTATCCATTTAGAACGGAGATGAGGAGGAATTTCTTTAGCCAGAGGGTAATTAATCCGTAGAATTCATTGCCATGGACATATTTAGTCTATTTAAGGTGGAGATTGATAGATTCTTGATAAGTCAGGATGTAAAAGGTATTATGAGCAGATATGGGCCCCTTTTCGAAGAAGGATGTGCTGGCATTGGAGATGTTCACAAGAATGATCCGAGGAATGAAAGGGTTAACAAATGAGGAGCATTTAATGGCTCTGGGTCTGTAGTCACTGGAGTGTAGAAGAATGAGGGAGGGATCTCATTGAAACCTACTGAACATTAAACAGGGTACAGTAGATAGTGTGGACATGGAGAGGATGTTGCCTATAGGTGGGGAGTCTATGACTACAGGTTTCAGCCTCAGACTAAAGGGATATCCATTTAGAACAGAGATGAGAAATAAAATTCTTTAGCCAAAGTGTGGTGAATATGTGGAATTTGTTGCCACAGACAACCCTGCAGGCCATTATTGGCTAATTCAAAGTGGAGGTTGATAGGTTCTTGATATATCAGGGCATCAAGGGTTATGGGGAGAATGGGGTTGAGTGGAATAATAAATCAGCCATGATGGATTAGCAAAGCAGTTTGATGGGCTGAATGGCCTAATTCTGCTCCTATTATGTCTTCTGGTCTTATAGGCTCAGATGGTGAGTCGCTGGCTGCAGGATATACTGCCTCAGATTCTGACTGGAAAACAAAACTAAGATTTTAAGATTAGCTTCATTTTATCACAAATACATCAAAACACAACAGTGAAATACTTCTTTTGCGTCAACAGCCAAAACAATCTGAAGATGTGCTGGGACAGCCCACAAGTGCCACTATGCTTCCAGCGCTAACATAGCATGCCGCCACGTTCCCAAGCAACAATAACAACAACAGCAACAGAACAAGCTCCTTACTTCCTCCCCACCCACACAGACAGTCCTCTTACACCAGAACAGGCCATCTCCGGACCTCCAGCCCCTACTGAACTTGTAGAATCTCAGACACTGGACCTTCAACTTCCTAGTGGACTTGCCTTTGGCTATCAGGCCTTGACTTCTGGACTTCCGATCGACGTTCGGGCTTTGATTTCCGGTATCGGCTCCCAAACTCACCGATGATGAGTGAGGGGCCATAGATGAGGCCCCTGAACTCCTATTGTGGTGGCATTCATTAGTCTTGCGAGACCATGTATCTGCGCCTGGAAAGTCTTGCTTCAGTCTGTGTTAGAGCAGCGTCTGTTGTGGCTGTAGAGTCCCACACGGGAGTGACAGTCTCGGCTGCAGCGACTGCACTTGAAGGCGCTGTCCTCCAGTGTTGTCTTGCTGCTGTTTTTCCGACGAGTGCACTTTCCTTCAGCAGCAAACCTCAGCTTCTCTTCCCCTCTTTTTAGACCTTTGCGTAGTTCCAGCCTCCAGTGAGAGCGATCGCTTGCGATGTCCTCCCACCTCTTGACATTCATTTTCAATGACTTCATGTCTCTCTTCCAACTTCTTTGAAACGAAGATGGGGCCGTCCTTGTGCTCTCTTGCCGGAGGCCAGTTCCCCGTACAGCAGGTCTTTCGGGATCCTCCCAAACTTTTATTACCCATATGTCTTTTGGAACACAGGAACACCTGGAGAAAACTCATTCAGTTATCAGAGAATGTGAAAACACCTTACTGGCAGTGGTGGGAATTGAACCCTAATCTTCCGATTGCTGGCACCATTAAGCATTGCTTGACTGTTGGCAGGTTGGCCGATTTTCCATGCCCTCAGCTGTGTAAGTAAAGAGGAAGACCTAATGGTGTTGTGCAAGAATGCACAGCTTTGAGGTCTAATTGCCAGACAGCTCAATCTTTTTTCAATGTATGATCCATTTAGTTAAAGAGAACCTTCAGGCAATTTGTTTTACAGTTAATTTGCTAATACATTTTCTGCCTTTTTTTTTGCTGTTGTAAATTCCTTGGAGGATGAGCATCTTCTGCTCCTGACACAACATAATTGATGTTGCTTGTACCAGCTCATCACGGCTGTGCGAACAATGCCATTGTGTTTTGTTCGAAAATCACCACCATGCGATTTTCAAATGGGTGATTAGTGTATAGTCAATAACACACAATCTGTCACTTACACATTGATCAAATTCATGCACCGTGCAGGAAAAGAAAAAGCTCGCATTAACATAAAATCCCTTCTGAAACATTTGCTGTGGAGAAGATTGCCATTCAGCCCGTCATGATCGTACTAGCCAGAAAGTAATGCAAGTTAACTCCAGATACTTCCTGTATTTTGTTTCAGATTTCATTTTTATTTCTGAATTCCAGTTTTTATTTTCAACCTGTTTTCTATACTGATATGAAAACACCAATGCCCAGGAATGGAAAGTGGTGGATACAGCCCTGTCCATCACAGGAAAAGCCCTCCCCATCATTGAGCACATTTACAAGGAGCGCTGCCACAAGAAAGCAGCTTCCATCAACAAGGACCCCCACCATCCAGGCCATAGTCCTTTCTCACTGGTTTCATGGCCGTAGGAGCCAAGTAATTTTTGTCAGGCTGTGTTATGTTTTGTGCTGCATGTTTAATATGGATAAGTTGTCACATGGGTTGAGGCATGGTAGAAGTAAAGAGCATAGTTACATATTCATGCTTTGTCTTCGGTCAGTTTTAATCTGATTAGAGCCGGAGGTAGGTTGGGGGAAATGATATTTTCTGTTGACTGTTTAAAACTGCTTACACTTAAATATGCTATGATTGCTAACATTTAGGTATCTTTGAACACATTTACACTGCTTAATTTGTTATATCATTAATTTGAGTATCATTAGTTTTTATCATTACAAGGTTGTTCACCTTTGCTGGTTTCTCAATAAAGGAGCAAATGTATTTTTTTTATTTAGGAATTTGTTATTCTCAGAGTGCATTACACAATGTCAACCCTCTGTGCATAGTCTCTACGCAGTCTTGGTTTACTTTAAAGTAACTGCTACAGAAGGGCAGAATGTAAAGAGATCTTAGGTCCAAAACTGCCAGACTCAGGAATAGTTATTTGAGTATTGATACTGCTTTCTTGTGGCAGAGCTTCACATAAATGTTCTTTGTAACGAAACATGTTAATGCTCTAGAACCAACCTGCATAACCCTAATCACTACCTCAGTACAGCATTGTTTGGTCATTTCACAATGCAATGAAGTTTTATTTTATTTTAACTGTATTTATAAGGTGTAAAATGAAACAATGCTTCCTCGGACCCGCAAAACAAAACACAGTAGCACGTAAGATAAAATATTATCTTATGTGGAGGCAGATGTTGCAACCAGGGGTTGGCAACGTTTTTGCCTCTGTGGGCTGGATCGCGTATTAATGAGCGGACGGTGAGCCAGATAAATAGCTTGAAATATGGGAATTATCCATTTAAATACATCTAGTTATCTTTGGCCTCAAATTAATGAATGCTGCATGCTAGAAAATCATTTGTGCTTCAGGTTGCCTACCCCTGCTTTAGACAAAGTCAGGAATCAAAAGATTGAGCATGATGGAACTAGCGTTCTGAGCTGTATATATTTCAATTAAAGAAGTATCATTGGAAAGGTGGATGAGCTCAGGGCATGGATCAATACCCAGAATTATGACATTGTAGCCATTAGTGAGACTTGGTTACAGGAGGGGCAGGACTGACAGCTCAATATTCTGAGATTCTGTTGTTTTAGGTGTGAAAGAGCAGGAGGGATTAAAGGAAGAGGAGTGGCGTTGCTCGTCAGAGAAAATGTCACGGCAGTTCTCCATTAGGGCAGACAGCAGAACTCGACTAGGGAGGTGTTATGGTTGGAAATGAGAAATAAGAAAGGTCTGAGTACATTAATGAGGCTATACCACTCGACAGTCTTAGGGATTTAGAGGAACACATTTGTAAAAGGATCACAGGCTGTTGCAAGAAACATAAGGTTGTTATAGTAGGTTATTTTAACTTTTCACATAGTGACTCGGAACCCCATACTGTAAAGGGACTAGATGGGGTAGAGTTTGTCAAATATGTTCAGGAAAGTTTCCTTCATCAGTACGTAGAAGTCCCAAGGAGAGAGCGTATAGTACTGGATCTGCTATTAGGGAATGAGACAGGGCAGGTGACAGGTGGTTGTGTAGGAGACCACCTTGCATCTAGTGACTACAATGCCATTAGTTTCAAAGTAAATATGCAAAAAGATAGGACTGGTTCGCAGGTTGAGTTTCAGAATTAGAGAAAGGCTGGTTTTGATGGTATCAGAAATAATCTGACAAGTGTGGATTGGGACAAGCTGCTTTCTGACAAAAGTGTACTTGGAAAGTGGGAGGCCTTCAAAAACAAAATTTTGAGAGTGCAAAGTTTGTATGTGTCTGTCAGAACAAAAGGTAAAGATAACAAGGGTAGGAAACTTTGGTTTTCGAGAGATATTGAGGCCCTGGTTAAGAAAACAAAAGGAGGTGCATAGCAGGCATATGCAAGCAGGAACAAATGAGGTGCTTATGGAGAACAAGAAATTATGAAGGCTAAAGGAAGTCATGAAGTTGCTCTAGCAGACAATGTGAAGGAGAATCCTAAGGGTTTCTACGGATATGCTAAGAGCAAAAGGACTGCAAAGAAAAAAAATGGTCCTCTCGAAGACCAGAATGGTAATCCTTGTGTGGAGCCAAAACAGATGGGGAAGATTTTAAATAAATTCTTTGCATCTGTATTTACTAGGTAGATAGATACAGAATCATCAGGAGTGAGGCAAAGCGCCAACAGCTTCATGAACCCTGCAGAGATTACAGTGGAGGAAGTGTTTGCTATACTGAGGCAAATCAGGGTGGATAAATCCCAAGGGCCTGACAAGCTGTTCCCTCAGACCCTACGGGAGGCAAGTGCAGAAATTGCCAGGGCCCTAGCAAAGATATTTAAAACATCCTTAGCAATAGGAGACATACCAGAGGTTTGGAGGATAGTCAATATTATTCCGTTGTTTAAAAAAGGCTCTAACCATTAACCAGGAAATTATAAGCCAGTGAATCTGACAATATTTTATGGGAAAGTTATTAGAAGATATTCTAAGGGACTGGATATATAAGTATTTGGATAGACAGGGACTGATTAAGGATGGTCAGCATGGCTTTGTGAGTGGTAGGTCATATCTAACCAATATCATAGAGTTTTTCAAGGAAGTAACCAGGAAAGTGGGTGAAGGCAAGGCAGTGGATGATGTCTACATGCACTTTAGTAAAGCATTTGACAAGGTCCTGCATGGGAGGCTGGTCTAGATGGTTCAGTCGTTCACCATTCAGGATGAGATAGTAAATTAGATTAGACATTGGCTTGTGGTTGTAGGCAGAGAATGGTAGTAGAGGGTTGCCTCTCTGACTGAAGGATTGTGACTAGGGGTGTGCAGCAGTGATTGGTGCTGTGTCCTTTGTTGTTTGTCATCAATATCAATGATCTGGATGATGTGGTTAAATGGATTGGTAAATTTGTGCATGACACCAATTGGGGGTGTAGTGGAGAGTGAGGAAGGCTATCATGGCTTGCAGAGAGGTTTGCATTAGCTGGAAAAATGGGCTGAAAGATGGCAGATGGAATTTAATGCAGACAAGTGCGAGGTTTGCACCTTGGAAGGACCAACCAGGGTAGGTCTTACACAGTGAAGGGTCAGGCACTGAGGAGTGTGGTAGATCAAAGGGATCTGGGTATACAGGCCCATAATTTGTTGGAAGTGGTGTCACAGGTAGATCGGAATGTAAAGAAAGCTTTTGGCATATTGGCCTTCATAAATCAATGCATTGAGTACAGAAGGTGGGATATTATATTGAAGTTGTATAAGACATCAGTGAGGCTTCATTTGGAGTACTATGTGTAGTTTTGGTCACCTACCTACAGGAAAGATGTAAACAAGGTGAAAAGGATACATAGAAATTTTACAGGGATGTTTTTGGGTCTAGAACACCTGAATTATAAGAAAAGATTGAATAGGTTAGGACTGTATTCTTCAGAACGTGGAAGATTGAGAGGAGATTTGATAGAGGTATACAGAATTATGAGAGGTATAGATAGGGTAAATCCAAGCATCTTTTTCCACTGAATTTGGGTGGGAATACAACCAAAGGTCATGGGCTAAGGGTGAAAGTTGAGAAGTTTAAAAGGAACGTGAGGGGAACTTCACTCAGGGGGTTGTGAGCCTGTGGGATGAGCTGACAGCACAAGTGGTGCATGTAAGCTCAATTTCAATGTTTAAGAGAGGTTTGGATAGGTACATGGATAGTAGGGATATGGAGGGCTATGTACCTAGTGCAGATCGATGGGTGTAGGTAGGTTAAGTGGTTTCAGCATGGGCTAGATGGGCTGAATGGTCTGTTTCTGTACTGTACTTCTGCCTCTGTGACTCTATGACATCTTTCCAGAAGGGAAGTGATGAAAATTGCACACAATATTCCAAATTATGTCTCACCAATGTCTTCAGCATAAACTCCCAACTTCTGCACTCAATCTGTAAAACAACATTTCCTCAAGAGCTAGTACAAACTCATTGGGTTGAGTAGACTTCTCTATCACCCAACACATCACCAGCACCAGTCTACCTGCCACCACGGACAGACAATATGTACAGAAAGGTGCCGGAAAAAGGGCCAGTAACATCATAATGGATCCTACCCACCTTGCTCGTGGACTGTTTGCACACTCCTATCAGGGAGGAGGCTACGTAGCATCTACGCCAGGTCCGTCATCATCAGGTGCTGTGCCCACTTTGAGCTTTGACTGCCATGGCCCACAAACTCCTGTTTCGGGTCAAGTGGATCAATTCATTGGTATTCATTTCCAGTTCTCTGGCTGCTGTCTCCATCATCATTTGTCTTTCCCTTCCTCTTGCTTTCTTCCCTTCAATCTTTCCCATAATTATTGTGCATTCTAACTTGTCTTTCCTAATCACATGTCCAGTGAAGTCACATTGCCTTTTTATGATCTCATACATTATTTCTTTTTTTGTGCTTGCTCTGTTCATAACATCCTCATTAAATATTCATTTCATCCATGATATTGTTTGCATCCTCCTCAAAAACCACATCTCTGCTGCTTCAATTTGTTTCCTCATGTTACTAGATATTGTCCAACATTCTGAGCCATATAACGTAACTGGATAAACGTAACATTTCAGTACGCTGAAGCGGGTTTTCATGCCTAGTTTAGTATTGGTCAGTATACTCTTCATTCTTGTAAAGGTGTCTTTTGCCATCCCTATTCTTCTTTTGATGTCCATGTCGCACCTGCCATCTGATGTCACCCAGCTTCCTAAGCAGCAAAAGTTCTGTACTTGTTTTATGCCTTCCCCATTTATTCTCAGCCTGCAGATAGGATTCTCCTTCTTTTTGGATATCACCATACATTCTGTCTTTTTGCAATTGATAGACCCATTCTTGCACTTTCTTCAACAACTATATCAATTAAGTTTTGTAGTTCTTCCTCCGTACTTGCAATTAACACAGTGTCATCTGCATATCTAAAATTATTGATGTTTTCACCGCCAACTTTGATTCCCAAGATATCCCTTATTTTTTGTAATATTGTTTCACTGTACACATTAAACAAATCAGGAGAGAAAACACACCCTTGTCTAACGCCTCTCTTGATTTTCATAAACTGACTCACTTCTCCATCTATTCTTACAGCGACCGTTTGTTCCCAGTCCAGATTTCTGATTAGGTGAGGTCTTTCGCATTGAGATCTGGAGTTTCCTGTAATATTTTGAATAACTTATTGTGTTTCACTTTATCAAATGCTTTTGTGTAGTCAATAAAACAAACAAATCTTCTTGCAGTTGAATAGCTCGTTCAATAGCAACGGCAGTTTGCTATTGCCTTCCGTTGGGCGAACTAAAGAAATCGCCATTTCTCTTCCCAAATGTTCAGCCACCTGTACTATAACGTTTGAGGTCCCAGCTCATCTACCTTCTCCATCATAAGTTCGGTTACTGAATCTGCCAGAACCGCCACTGGCCTTCGCTCATTTCATTTCATTTTTAAATCTTTTTTTATCGATTATTATTGAGATCAACAAAAAAATACATTAAAGTAATCAAATCAACATGTCAATATGTACAATGAGGAATTAAATTAACAAATAACTGATTAACAAAGATAAACAATATATCAATAATAAGAAGAAAAAATAAAGTCTTAAGAATTTTTTTTTGGAAAAAAGAAAGAAGGGAAAAAAGAACCCTACTAACTAAAACAAAAAAAATCCCTGCTAACAAAAAAAAATGAAAAGAGAAAAAAAAAACCATTGTGAGCGTGACCCCGGAGCTATACGCCATACAAGCTTCCATAAAAGAACAACATCAATCCGCCAACTCAAATCCATTTAAACAAGAATCAGAAGGAAACCATCTTAATTAACTCAAATCAGATGATAATAGCGTGCAAAAGAACCCCACGTTTTCTCAAAGTCAAATCGAGGATCAAAAGTTCGACTTCTGATTTTCTCCAAACTAAGACCCAAGAGAACCATTGTATCAAAGTGGGAGCAGAGACATCTTTCCATTTCAATAAAATAGCCCTTCTGGCCAATAATGTAACAAATGCAATTACATGTTGGTCTGATATAGAAATGCCATGAATATATTGAGGGATTATACCGAACAAAACTGTCAATTTATTAGGTTGTAAATTAATTTTTAAAGCTTTAGAAATTGTAGAGAAAATAGATTTCCAAAACTGTTTCAATACGGAACATGACCAAAACATACGTGTCAATATTGCTGTCTCTGTTTTACATCTATCACACTAACTATCAACATTAGGAAACATTTTAGACAATCTCTCCTCTGTCATATAGTAACAATGTACAATTTTAAATTAAATTGAAGAGTGACTGGCACAAATCAAAGAAGAATTAACCAACTTCAAAATTCGCAACCAATCCTCTGTTATCAAGGTCATGTTAAGCTCTCTTTCCCAATCTTGCTTAATCTTAAATGAAGGGTAATTGTGCTGTTGTAACAGTAAGTTATAAATTTTCCCAATAAAACCTTTCACTAAAGGATTCATTTTCAAAATAATGTCCAATAGGTTAGAATCCTGTATATATGGAAAATTACTTAAGTATTCTTATAAGAAATGTCTGATCTGACATATCCTGAGCAGGAACCCTTGCAGGTGCTACCATTCCGGGTCAGAGCGGCCCTGGGAGCAATGAATGACTAAGGGGTAACTCTCCTTTCCCCAAAGCTCTGAAAGTCCCCAATCAAAGCCTCATCACCCGTTGCAGTTTAGAGTCATACCCAGGACTGACGCCAGGTCCACCAGACACAAAAACAGTTACTTTCCCCAAGCAGTTCAGCTGATCAACACCTCCACTACTTTATCATTTCCTGTCAGTCACCTTTATGTACAGACACTCCTGCATCTAACGTCACTTTACCAGCATACAGTCAATCTAAGTCAGGAAGCTATCCTATGTATTGATATTCATTGCGTTTTTCTATTGTGTTTTTCTTTATCTTACTGAGTTTTTTGTGCTGCATCAGATCTGGAGTAACAATTATTTTGTTCTACTTTACACTTGTGTAGTGGAAATGACAATAAACAATCTTGAATCTTGAATCTTTTATTATTATATTCTTTATTTTAGTGTGTTTTTTTGTGCGGCATCAGATCTGGAGTAACAATTATTTTGTTCTTCTTTACACTTGTGTACTGGAAATAATATTAAACTATCTTGAATCTTGAATCTAATACTGCAATGACTCGTCATCAATCCAAGCTGTTGTTATCGCATTGAGGACCAAAGGGGACCTACTTCACACAAATCCCCCAAATCTTGATGCTGCTCAAAGAATACAATTAAGGAATAAACTTACGAATGCTGTGTTGGTTGAATTATAACACATTTTAGCATGTCTGGCACTGTCTGAGATCTATATACAGGGAATGATGGTCTCCCAGCTTTTGCAATTCTATCTCATTCACCGTGATCAATCTATATCACAGCATTTATCATTGCTCTGACATGTTGGTGTGATTGATTCACACGTTTCTTCAAATTATAATTGAGATTCTACAATACATCAGCTGCAAGAAATTGCACTGTGGGCTTAATAAATGATTGCCATGAAATTATTTTGAGAGGTAATGACTTTTTTTTTCTAAAACACAGAAGGGTTGCTGAACAGAAAATGGGTGAGGTCTAGTAGTTTTTTTCCCACTGACCTGCTGTTGAGTGATACAGCTGTTGGCAGCCGTTTGTCATTCACGTCTGACAGGGCAGGTATTTAAGTTTGCTGACGATACCACTGTTGCTGGCTGAATCAAAGGTGAGATCAGTCTGGCAAATAGAAGGGAAATTGAAAATCTGGTTGAATGGTTGCCACAACAGCTACCTGTCACTCGACATCAGCAAAACCCAAAGAGATGATTATTGACGATAGGAGGAAGAAATTGGAGGTCCATAAGGCAGCCCTCATCAGGGGATCAGAGGTGGACAGAAGCAGTAGCTTTAAACTCCTTGGTGTTAACTTATCAGAGGACCTGTCCGCGGGAAGTGCCTTCACAAAGAAAGTACGACAGCACGTCTACTTTCTTAAAAGTTTGCATGGATTCAGTATGTCACCAAAAGCTTTGACAAACTTCCATAGATGCACACTGCAGAGTATCCTAACTGGTTGCATCATGGCCTGATATGGAAACACCAATGCCTAGTAATGGAAAATGCTACAAGAAGTGCTGAGTACCTCACAGGGAAAGCTCTCCCCACCGAGAGAGAAGAGTTACATGGTGTGCTGCCACAAGAAAGCAGCATCCATCATCAAGAATGTCCTCAATCCAAGACCACAACCTCTTCTCACTGCTACCATTGGGCAGAAGGTACAGAATCCTTAGATCCCCTACCACCAGGTTCAGGAACAGTTATTACCCTACAATCATCTGTCATGCAGATAATTTCATTCACCATTACTCTGAGCTGACTCTTATGACCTACAGACTCACATTCACGGACTCTCTACAGCTCATTGTCCCAGTATTCTATTTACACATTGGTGTTTGTCAAACCTTGTCTGCTTAATAAGTAGCTTTTTTGCTAGTTTCCATTGCATTTCCCTTTTTCTTGTAAACGCCTGCAAGAAAATGAATCTCTATATGGTAACAGATGAGGGGTGATTGATAAGTTTGTGGCCTAAGGTAGAAGGAGTCAATTTTAGAAAACCTAGCACATTTATTTTTCAACATAGTCCCCTCCTACATTTATACACTTAGTCCAGCGGTCGTGGAGCATATGGATCTTTGGCCTCCAGAAAGTGTCCACAGCAGGAGTGATTGATAAGTCCGTGGCTTAAGATAGAAGGAGATGAGTTATACAGCTCTCGTTACATGCACATGCAGTTCAACTCTTTGAGTGATTATGCAGAAGGCTTGAAGTTAATAACTCATCTCCTTCTCCCTTAGGACACGAACTTATCAATCACCCCTGATGAGTTATTAACTTCGGATCTCCCCCTCCCCCTCCCACTTTCAAATCTCTTACTAGCTCTTCTTTCAGTTAGTCCTGACGAAGGGTCTCGGCCCGAAACGTCGACTGTGCCTCTTCCTAGAGATGCTGCCTGGCCTGCTGCGTTCACCAGCAACTTTTATGTGTGTTGCTTGAAATTCCAGCATCTGCAGATTTCCTTGTGTTTGAGCTGTAAAACTCACTTCCTTCTAACTTGGGCCACGAACTTATCAATCACCCCTGCGGTGGACACTTTCTGGAGGTCCACGATCGTTGGACTAAGTGTGTAAATGTAGGAGGGGACTATGTTGAAAAATAAATGTGCTAGGTTTTCTAAAATTGACTCCTTCTACCTTAGGCCACGAAATTATCATTCACCCCTCGTACACATACACTGACAATAAATTCACTTTGAACTTGAACATTAAACGCTGAGACCCACCACATCAGAACCAGAAAGAAGAGGGGGAAGTTCAAGAGGTTGGCTGTGAAGGTTGAGGACCCTGTCAGTGAGCTAAAACTCGCTGTGATTTAATTTTACCATGAGGCCGTAAGGTATAGGAGAAGAATTAATCCATTTGGACCATCATGTCTGTTGTGCCATTCCATCATGGCTTATTTATTATCCTCTTAACCCCGTTCTCCTGTCTTCTCCTCATAACCTTTGACACCTTATGAATCAAGAACTTTTCAACCTCTGTTTTAAAATTACCCAATGACTTGGCCTCAGCAGCATTTATGGCAATGAATTCCACAGTTTCTCTACCCTCTTGCTAAAGAAATTCTTCATCATCTCTGTCCTAAAGGGACATTGTTCTATTCTGAAGCTGTGCCCTCTGGTCCTGATTCCCCTACATTAGGAAACATCCACTCCACATCCAGTCAAAGTAGGCCTTTCAATATTTGATAGGTTTTAATGAGATTCAGCCTCATTCTTCTTCTTTCCATAGAACTTTGAGGTTCTTTCCCAGAATTAAGTTTAACTCTCATAATTATGTGATCACTCTTCCTCAGGTCTTCCATCATGCATTGATTTTATTGGCGTTCCAGTCTCCATTCATCAACCTACATACATACACTTCAATACCGAGGCTGCAATATTTAATCTATATAAAATGCAGTAATTCACCCACAACCCGTTATAAATCAATGACCTTTACCCCTTACAAACTGGAGACCTTTACCACCAAGTATAATGGAACAAATTCAAGGAAACAATCTCACCTGTATATTCCCTCCAAGCCCCACTTCATCCTGACTTGGAAAAACATCCAGTGTCCAATTTATTAGGTGTGGCTGTTCACCTGCTCGTTAATGCAAATATCTAATCTAATCATAAATCACTCATCGCATAAATGCATGCAGACATGGTAAAGAGATTCAGTTGTCATTCAAACCAAACATCAGAATAGGAAAAAAAAATGTAATCTAATTGATTTTGACCATGAAATTATTGTTGGTGCTTATGTATCTCAGAAACTGCTGATCTCCTGGGATTTTCATGCACAACAGTCTCTAGAGTTTACAGAGAATGGTGCAAAAACTAAAAAAAAACATCCAGTGAGCAGCAGTTCTGTGGGTAAAAATGCCTTGTAATGAGAGAGGTCAGAGGAGAATGACCAAAACTGGTTCAAGCTGACAGGAAGGTGACAGTATTTCGGAGAACCATGTGTTACAGCAGTGGTGTGCAGAAGAGCATCTTTGAATGCACAATATGTCAAACTTTGAAGTGATGGGCTAGAACAGCAGACCACAAATATATAGTCAGTGGCCACTTTATTATGTACAGGGGGTACTGAATAAAGTGGCCACAGAGCGTAAATTATCACTAGACCTTCATAATCACTGGGTCTTAGTCACGGATGTCATTACATAACAGCGTATAAGACCACAATTCGGTTGACCACCGATTTTCAGGAAAGTGATTGTTTGGCACATCTTAATTTGGGTGAAATTACGAGACATAGTTTATTGAGCAGCCACCAGATGTCACTGTGTGAAGCGCATGTAGCGCCATCTGCGGCAAAATTCATTTTGACAAAAGCATGCTATTTTTATTATTTACATTGCACTTGTCGGTGGTAATCCCAATATTTTGCGCTTATTTTTGCTTATTTTACATAAATTTAACCCTACTTATGCAAGTACCAGTGGTGATGTCAAATGTAAACATCAGTCCATATCGATCTAAAAGGAAGTTGAAATGTTGATAAACGTCGGAGCGATGGAGTTGATTTGTCAGCCAGAATGATAATGAAACAGGCTAAGCTGTTCCATAAAGAAATGAAATTAGAATAATCGAGTGACTATGGTGAAGGATGGCTTCAAAAGTTTAAGAAGCACCATGGAATTAGCATGCGTAAAGTGTGTGGAGAAAATCGTCAACAAACCATGAAGGAGCTATTGAGTACATGGACGAATTTCTGAAGCTCATAGCTGACGAAAACCTCAGCCCTGAGCAGGAGTATAATGCAGATGAAACTGCACTACACTGATGATGCACACCTAGGAAAACATAAGCAACAGAAGATGAAGAAGATCCAAGTAGTCTTAACGAAGAAAATCCATGTCAGTGTATAATTGTTGGTGATGAAACACCTGTTGTGCAACACCTTACAGACTTAGAAATTGTAGACAGTGTTCTGAATGTTGATAAAAAAAACACTGCAAGTGATGAAGGTGGCAGCGATGATGACAAAATGGATGAAAGTGAAAGATTTACTACTGACAAGTTAATTGAGTTGTTGAGTGATTTAATCAAAGGGTTAGAGAAACATACCTTTGTGACGGAACAAGAGCTAATGAATTTTTATTTCGTGCAAGAAAAATTACACAGGGAGAGATCAAAACGCATGAAGCAACTGGATGAAGTGTTTAAAAAGATAACTGAGGACCAACATTCTTTATAAACACAGTAATTAATAAATTTACATTTAATTTTTGTTTAATTAATAATCCTTTTAAAGCTTCTTCAGTCCATTTTTGCCATTATTATTACATGACCTCTTTTAATCCAGCAAAAACATTATTTCAGTAAGGCTCAGAAAATCGGTGGTCAACCTGTATTTAGGAGAAGGATTAGGCCATTTGGCCCATTGAGTCTGCTCCAGCATTTCACAACATGGCTGATTCACTTCTCAGCCCCAATTTCTTGCCCTCTCCCTGTATCCCTCCATGTCCTGACTATTCAAGAATCTACCAACCTCTGCCTTAAATATACCCAATGACTTGGCCTCCAGAGCTACCTGTGGCAATGAATTCCACAGATTCACCACTCTCTGGATAAAAGAATTGCTTCTCATCTCTATTCCATAAAAACGTTCCTCTATTCTGAGGCTGAGTCTTCCACTCTTAGACCACCCCCCCCAACAGGAAACATCCTCTCCACTTCCACTCTACCAAGGGCTTTCAACATTCAGTAGGTTTCAATGAGATCACTGCTCATTCTTCTGAATTCCAGAGAGTGCAGGCCCACAGCCATCAAACACGCCTCATATGACAAACCTTCCATATGAGGAGTGTTTGTATGACTGCATTGGTTCAGGAAGAATTAACCACTAATATTAGTGATGGGCCATAAATGGTGGTCTTACCAATGATACCAGGTCCTGAAACATTCATAAATCATTTAATAGATCAATAAACCACATGCAGATGCAACTTCCAAGCTGGGCTTGAAATATTTTGAGAAGTAAGTTCTGAAGAGAAAATCACCCCTTTTTGCCTTTCTCTTCCTTACCACCCTAATTTCTGTTACATAGTTTTGTTGAAAGTTGAAAGTTCAAAGTTCAAAGTGAATGTATTATCAAAGTACACATAGGTCACCATATACAACTCTGAGATTCATTTTCTTGTGGATATATATTCAATAAAACTATAGAATAATAACCATAACAGAATCAATGAAAGACCATCTAAGCATTGAGTTCAGTTGCCCAAATCCTCCCTAATGCCTGGACCACATGGCTGTGATTCGGCCTGTGCCTGAGCTTTCTGATTCGGCCCTGCACTTAAGCCTCCATCCGAACATAGAGTTCAGTCAATTCAGTATGCTCTGGTGCCTCGATTCAGCCTTAAAATGATTGATCCTTGGATCGTCCTCACTGTCAGCAATGGGCCCATTGCCTCACCTTGCCTCAGCTCCGCATAAATATACCTATCTACAGGTGTAGTGAAGAACCTACTTACACCGGCATCACAGACGCATAGCAACAGATAAACAGAATTCACGAGAAACTCACAAGCATAAATTATACACAATTTTTGCAAGAAAGAACACAATTACAATACAGAAATTACAGCAAAAATTAAGTCTAATTCAGTGCAAAGTGTTCAAAGTTGTCATTGTTTTGCTAAACTGCAGGGTTGTGCGAATTGCCTGAAGAACTGGATGATTAAAGGGAAATAGTTGTTCTTGTCATAAACCCTGTGAGCCTGTGCATCTGTATTTGCTAATTGTTATCCAGAGTCGTTAATCCCTTGTGTTTGCTGTTTAATCTTCTCAAGTTTATTTTGACTGGCATGGGTTTTCTGCATACTGTAATTATTTAAAGCAGACTCCTAATTAGCGCCTATCATGAGGTCCTTATGTTTGAGAATGATTTGTTTTGGGCTGTTGCTCACTTCAGCCACTGGTGTTTTGTTGGAACTCCTATGGATAAACTCCTGTTTCTGTCTCCACATGGGAATCTGTCGTTCCTCCGTACCTGGGCACAATGTGACAGCTCTTGAATCCGGCTCTGTGGGTCTTCAGGCTCATCCTGTGTCTAAGGTGACTTTGTCCATGGGATGTGGATATTGGTGGTAAACTCAGCGTTTTATACCCATCCCTAATTCCCCCTGAGCTAAGGGTGCTTATGGTGTGTCAGGGGAACCTTGTGTGATTGTACACAGATACTTGGGTGAGCAAATTCACAACTAAGCATGTGACCTGAGCCAATATAGGTAGTTGTCAATAAATATAGATCCTCTCTGTGATTAACTGATCATTATTGTTCAGAGTTAAAACTTACAACAACATGAATAACAGAAAGCTGAAAGGCTATGTGGGAGTAGATTTGGTTGAGAGTTCAACACAACATCATTGAATTGAATTGAGTTTATTTCTTACATCCTTCACATACGTGAGGAGTAAAAATCTTTACGTTACATCTCTATCTAAATGTTGGTCCTGGCTTTATGCTGCGGTATCGCTTCCCGGATGGTAGCAGCTGGAATAGATTGTGGTTGGGATGGTTTTGGTCCCCAGTGATCCTGCGGGCCCTTTTTACATACCTGTCCTTGTAAATGTCCTGAATTACGGGCAGTTCACAACTACAAATGTGCTGGGCTGTCTGCACCACTCTCTGCAGAGTCCTGTGATTGAGGGAGGTACAGTTCCCACACCAGGCAGTGACACAGCCAGTCAGGATGCTCCCAGTTGTGCCCCTGTAGAAAGTTCTTAGGATCTGGGGGCTCATACCAAACTTCCTCAACCGTCTGAGGTGAACGAGGTGCCATTGTGCCTTTTTCACCACACTGCTGGTGTGCACTAACCAAGTGAGGTCCTCGCTGATACGGATGCCGAGGAACTTGAAGCTGTTTACCCTCTCGTTAATAGGGGTTAGCCCGTCTCCATTCCTACTGTAATCCACAACCAGCTCCTTTGTTTTTGCGACACTGAAGGAGAGGTTGCTTTCTTGACACCACTGTTTCAGAGAGATGACTTCTTCCCTGTAGGCCACCTCATTGTTGTATGAGATAAGGCCAATCAATGTTGTGTCAACAGCAAATTTAATTAGCAAATTGGAGCTATGGGTGGCGATACAGTCATGGGTATACAGGGAGTAAAGGAGGGGATTCAGTACGCAACCCTGAGAGGCTCCTGTATTGAGAGTCAGAGGGGTGGAGGTGAGGGAACCCATTCTTGCCACCTGGTAGTGATATGACAGGAAGATTGGCTGAAGGGCTGCACTGTACTGTAATATTCTATGTTTTCTGTTCTCTTCTATTTTCTATGTAAATTCGCAGAGAATAAAATCCTAAACTACTCAACTTTTGCTTATATCTTAGACCTCCAAGCCCCAGCAAAATCTTTGTAAATTTTTTCTGTACTCTTAAAATCTTATTGATATCCTTCCTGCATATAATGACCCAATTTCCTCTTGTGAAGGACATCAGTGGGTCAGATGTGTTTTTACAGTAATCCAGCTGTCTCACAGTCACTGTTGCTGATACAGGAATGTTAATTACTCAGATTTGCTTTCTCCAGATGTTGTGGTGGTCTCATACACCCCTCTGGTCAATCATCCAGACCTCCGAAGGCCTGTTCCGTTCCTTCACCACCAGATGTAGATATAGGCGGGAGGAGAGAGAGAGCAGCGCGTCGCGCGTCGCGCGTTCGCAGCCCTCAGGTGAAAAATGATATCGTATCTGTTAAATAGGGGCCGTGGACAATTCTGATTTGATGGAGACGGACGTGAAAACACAGAGGAACATCTGGAGAAATTACTGAAACGCCAGTTCGCTGCTGTTGTTACTGCGTGGTCGGGAATCTTCCGGAGGGAAGGCCTCAAAATCCCCGGCTTTGCCTGCTGTTGGTGACCGAGATTGAGGTCGAATCGTTCGGACAGAGATGGCACTCAGCACTCGGTGTTGGAGGGCTGATCGGGGGCTCCAAGTTTTCGGACGACTCAGAGTCGGACTGTGGTCGGGCATGGCAGGGAGAGTTTTTCTTCCTTCTCCCGTCTGCGTGAGATGCAGAACATTTGAAAGATTTTGAACTTTTTACTGTGTTCGTGGACTTCTTCATCAAGTTATGGTATTGTTGCACTGTTTTAACTATATGTTATAATTATGTGGTTTTGTTAGTTTTTTCAGTATTGGTTTGTCTTGTGTTTCTGTGATATCACACCGGAGGAAATATATCATTTCTTATTGCATGTATTACTAAATGGCAATAAAAGAGGACTGTGTGTCTTCATAATCTAAGAATCTAAAGTAGACAGAACCATTAATGCAGACACCTGTAAAGGAATACAGGCTTGCAAACACTTGGAGAGAAGCACAAACACAGATGTAAGCAAAAACTGTGTGAAACCTCACATTGTAACACAGGAACACACATGTGCACATACGTTCATCAGCATCCTTACACACACACACACACACACACACACACTCACACACATACACATACACACTCTCACAAACCCATATGCATATGTGAATGTAACTTCATAGGTGTGTGTGTGTGTGTGTGTGTGTGTGTCAGTGTGTGTGTCTTTGTGTCTATTTTTACCTGTCTCTATGTGTGTCTGTTGGAGTGGGTGTATTTTTATCTGTGTTCATGTGTGTATGTTGTATAATGACTGAAAAGCTCTTCAGCTCTGTAAGATGAATCTCAGCGAGGTTATTGAGCAGCAGGGGACTAAATCTCTATTAGCCTCCTCCTCATCATCTACGACCTGGCTCCTGTGGTGAGATTGCTGTTTTATTTCTACACCTCTGAAAAGATTATAGAAGAAATTCAAATGGACAGCACGTGTTTATACTGAGGCTGGCTTCTTCCCATCACCACAAACATTGCAAATTCTCTTCAATAATAGTGGAGGTAGCGAGAGGCCAGTTATGTCATGTCCTTCATAGGCAAATCCTTTCCAAACCCTTCCAGTCTACGGACACTCTGCCCCATCACATGTCGATCATATACACTGGAGTTTAACCTGTGTAAAAGCCCACAAGAAGTATTAATTCTATTTTATTTCTTGTATATAACGTGAATGCCCATAAGAAATTAATCTTATGATTGTACATGGTGATATATATGTACTTTGATAATACATTTACTTTGAATTTTGACTTTAAAATTTGTACATCTCTTTACTGTGTGGTCTTTGGTTCTTCGCTTCAAGATGCTGAGGTTGGGACTTGGTCAGATGCTCTTTTTGTGCTTTTTAGGTTCATGGGAGTGGTTTTGGGGACAGAAGGGGTAGTTAGGGTTTGGGGACAGGGATGTCTGCAGGGGTAGTTGAAGGCCCAGTGTCTGCATGCCCGAGCGCGCTGGTGGCTGGAGGCTGCAGAACACGGCCTTTCTCAGGGTGAGAGAACTGTTTACGCGTGGGGGTGCATAGGGGAGAACAGGGCTGGTTATTTTGTTGCCTATTGTGTTCTGTGTTATTTTGCCAAGCATTGTGGGTATGCTATACTGGAGCCGTAATATATGCCAATCCTTGTGAACTGCTCCCAGCGTTTCAGGAGCAGCTTCTTCCACCCGCCACCAGATTTTAGAATGGACAATGAACCCATGAACACTTCCTCAGTAACTTTTATGCTTCCTCATTTTTATGCATACTTATTGTAATTTACAGTTTTTATTACCCTGTATTTTGACCCGGCTGGTGGTGTAGTGGCATCAGCATTGGACCTCAAGACGAAAGATAGATATCTGAGTAGCCAAGGCATCGAAGATTATGGTGAGAAGGCGGGGGAGTGGGACTAAATGGGAGAATGGATCAGCTCATGATAAAATGGCAGAGCAGACTCGATGGGCCGAATGGCCGGCTTCTGCTTCTTTGTCTTATGTTCCTATGGAAAGGTCCCGGGCTCGAATCCAGCCAGCCGGCTCCCCTGCACGCTTTTTATCCGTGCTGGGTTACGAGCTGGTGATCTCTTTGAAAACTCACCTGGCAGAAGGCAATGGCAAACCACTGCTGTAACTTGCCTCGTACGCGAATCCCCACTACGTCAGAGAGGCGTGGAGGGAAATCGTCCGCTAACCGGAGAAACTCCGGATGCGACGTACCTTTCCTTTCCTTATTGCACTTTACTACTACCTAAAAAAACAAGTTTCACGACATACACCCGTGATACTTAGCCTAATTCTGGCACTCAGGTGTGTTGGTTGTTAACACAAGTATGAATTTCTTCTGTGTTTCAATAAATACATATGACAAATAAACTTGAATCTTGAATCTATCAAATACTGTGTACATTACGATGTTATCTGCATTGTAGTGAAATGGAGAAAACAGTCTGTATAAAATTACACTTCACTGCGACAGAAGGTGGGGTCATCTCACATGCACTAACTAGGTTGTGTTCTAGGTAAAACTCCTGCTCCTTGCAATCCATTCCACGTTTTACAATTGCCTGGAAGAATTTGCCTTGCGGCTCGATCATCCGTAACATTTAATAGCGCTGCATTAAGAATTAAAGCGTGTTTCTTGTCGTACTAAAGCCCTGTCCTCATGTACAAAGTTAGGAAAGTCGATCTGCCTGCCAAACTACTGAATAAATACAACAACAGACTATAAAATCGGTGCTAAGGGGACTAGATTTGAATGGTCCCTGTGGACTTTTAAAGCAAACTGCAGAGGTATATATATAAAAAATCCTCTTGGTCCGCTCCATTCAAAGTGTTGCTGCTGAATTGGAGGTCTTGTTTGGAAAGTCTTATCTGCAAGGTAAGTAGATGAGGAAATCCCTAGAAATATGAGTCGGAATAATGAAAGTGGGTTGCAAGGTTGACAGATAAGGAATAAGAGCATGTGCCCACTTCTCAAGGAAATGTTAGCATCTGAAATCAGCTTGTGAAACATGCATTCATATTATAAATAAACATGTGAATGGAGAGAAAAAAGGTGATAGAGGATGACTTTTCAATAACAGTGTTGATCATTATACAATATTGCTGAAGGGTAAAAAATAATGATGTCAGATTTAGTATACGCAGAAGAAAGGCTATCTGCCAATACTCTGACCTAAAGGTTAAAACGTGATATGGTTTTATCAGTCACATTAGATACTAACTGTGTAACACACACACACACGCACACAAAATGCTGGAGGAATTCAGCAGGTCAGGCAGCACCTATGGAGAGGAATAAGCAGTCGATGTTTTGGGCTGAGACCCTTCGTCAGGACACAAGCACCAGCATTTTATGTGTATTAGAATCAGAATCGGGTTTAATATTGCGGGCATATCTCATGAAATCAGTTGTCTCTGAGGAAGTAGTACATTGCAATACATAATAACAGAAAAAAACCTGAGCTACAGTAAGTATTCACTTAATTATTGATTGAGATACAGTATGGGGTAGGTCCTACTGGGCCCTTCAAGCTGCACTACTCAGCAATCCTCCAATTTAATGGTAGCCTGATCAATGGACAATTTATAATGATCAATTAATCTACTGACTGATACGTCTTTGGACCGTGGGAGGAAACGGGAGCACCCAGAGGTAATGTGGTGGGGAGGGGGGTGCAACATGCAAACTCCCTACAGACAACGATGGGAATTCAGCCCAGGTCGCTGGTACTGGAAAGTGTTGTGCTGATCACTATGCTATCATGCCACCCCATTTAATATTTACATATTAAATAGTTACATTAAATAACTAGTGCAAAAATAGAAATTTAAAAGAAGTGCGGTAGTGTGCATGGGTTCAATATCCGTTCTGAAATCGGATGGCAGAGGGGAAGAAGCTGTTGCTGAATCTTTGAGTGCCTTCAGGCTTCTGTACCTCCTAACTAATGGTAGCAATGAGAAAAAGGCATCACCTGGGTGATAGGGGTCCTTGATGATGGACAGCATCTTATTACTCTGGATTTCCAGCATCTCAGAATCACTTGTCTTTTTGAGATGCTAACTCTGGTTGTCTTATATGTACATGTATGTATATTTGAATATGGATGTATCTGTGTGTATGCGTGCACTCGTGCGTGTGTGTGTGTGTGTGTGTGTGTGTTTCTGTGAGCATGCAAGTGAATGTGTCTGTGCATGAACACGTGAATGCCCGTCACACACAGAAAATGCTGCAGGAACTCAGCAACTCGGGCAGCATCTATGGAGGGGAATAAACAGTCAATATTTCAGGCTGACTCACTTCATCAAGACAGGAGAGGAAGGGGGCTGAAGCCAGAATTACGAGCTGGGGAGAGGGAGGGAGAGGTGACAGGTAAGACCAGATGAGTGGGAAAGTGGGTGGGGGAGGGGAGGGTATGATGAAGGAAGCAAAGAGTTAGAGAGCAGCAAAGATCATGGAGGGAAAGCAGTGGGAGAGGGTTTCACTGAACTCCCTTCAAAGAAATGACTTAAACTTCTTGAGAGTAAACATACTTCAAAGAGACTCCACAGTTTTGTTATTATAATGATATGCATGGCAATGGGGTGTGTGTGTGGGCATGGCCATGTGTGTCTGTATGTACACACACACACAGACACACACAGGTGTGTGTATATATATACACACACACTCACACACGTGTTGGCGCGTGGCCACATGGTTAAGGCGTCGGTCTAGTGATCTGAAGGGGGGTGTGTGTGTGTGTGTGTATGTTTCTATATGCATTCTGTTTGTATGTATATAGGCTTACGTGTTGTCAAAAGTGTTATGTCAAAGTATATATAAGACCATTAGACAAAGGAGCAGAATTAGGCCATTCAGCCCATTGAGTCTGCTCCACCATTCCATAATTGGCTGATTATTATCCATCTCAAACCACTTCTCTGGCCTTTGCCTCATAACTTTTGATGCCCTGACTAATTAAGAACCAATGAATCTCCACTTTAAATATACTGATGACTTGGCCTCCACAGCCGTGTGTGGCTAGCAATTCCACAGATTCACCACCCTCCGGTGAAAGACCTTCCTTCTCACCACTTCTAAATGGACATTCCTCTATTATGAGGTTTTGCTCTTTGGTCCTAGACTCCCAGACAGTCGGAAACAACCTCGCCACATCCACTCTATCTACTGTACGTTGTTCAATATTTGATAAGTTTCAATGAGACCTACTCTCATTCTTCTAAACTCCAGCAAATACAGGCCCCAGAGCCATCAAACACTCCTCATATGTTAACTCTTTCATTCCTGGAATCATTCTTGTGAACCACCCTCTCCAACGCCAGCATATATTTTCTGAGCTCAGGAGCCCCAGAACTGCTCACAATACTCCAAGTGCAGTCTGACCAAAGCCTCATAAGAGCAAGGATGTAATGGTGAAGCTTTATATTCTAGCCCTCTCAAAATGAGTGCTAACATTGCATTTGCCATTACTTACCACTGACACAACCTTCTGGTTATCCTTTAGGGAGTCCTATACAAGGACTCCCAAGTCCCTTTGCACCCCTAATTTTTGAATTTCCTCCCCTTGAGAAAATAGTCCATGCCTTTATTCCTCTTGCCAGAGTGCATGTCATGCGCTTCCTTGCACTATATTCCATCTGCCACTTCTTTGTCCAATCTCTCAATCTGGAGACTCTCTACTTCCTCAGTACTAGCTGCCCCTCCACTTATCTTCATATCATTTGCAAACTTTTCCTCAAAGCTATCAATTCTGTCATCCAAATATTTGATATATAATGTGAAAATAAGTGGTTACAACACCAAACCTGTGAAACATCGGTATTTTCCAATAGCCAACCAGAATAGACCCTGTTTCTTTACAATCTTTGTCTCCTGCCAGTCGGTTAATCTTTCCTACCTTTCCCATAATCCTATGGGCTCTTATCTTGTTAAGCAGCTTCATATATGGCACTTTGTCAAGGCCTTCTGAAAATCCAAGTAAACAGCTTTCACTGACTCTCCTTTGTCTATCCTGCCTGTTATTTCCACAAAGATTCTCAACAGACATTGGCTAGCTCCTCTCTCTTGCCTCTGTAATTCCCTGTAGTCCACTGTAACAGTGATACATCTGATTTTAGCTTTACATGCCTGTGTAGTCAGTACTTATAAAAAGTATTCACCCCACCCCCAGAAGTTTTCATGTTTTATTGTTTTACAACATTAAATCACAGTGGATTTAATTTGGCTTTTTGACACTGATCAATAGAAAAGGTTCTTTTGTTTCAAAGTGAAAGCAAATTTCTACATATTGGTCCAAATTTATTACAATTATTAAACACAACATAATTGATTGCATAAATACTCACTCCCTTCAAGTCAGTATTTAGTAGATGCACCTTTGGCAGCAATTACAGCCTTGAGTCTGTGTGGATAGGTCTCTATCAGCTTTGCACATCTGGATACGGCAATTTTTCCCCATTCTTCTTTACAAAACTGCTCAAGCTCTGTCAGATTGCATAGAGATCGTGAATGAACAGCCCTTTTCAAGTCCAGCACCAAGTCTCAATTGGATTGAGGTCTGGACTCTGACTTGGCCACTCCAGGACATTAACTTTGTTGTTTTTAAGCCATTCCTGTGTAGCTTTGGCTTTATGCTTGGAGTCATTGACTTGCTGGAAAACAAATCTTCTCCCAAGTCGCAGTTCTCTTGCAGACTGAATCAGGTTTTCCTCCAGGATTTCCCTGTGTTTTGTTGCATTCACTTTGCCCTCTACCTTCGCAAGCCTTCCAGGACCTGCTGAAGTGAAGCATCCCCACAGCATGATGCAGCCACCACTGGGCTTCACAGTAGGGATGGTGTGTTTTTCATAATGTGTGGTGTTTTGCTTACGCCAAACATAGCGTTTGGTCTGATGGCCAAAAAAGCTCAATTTTGGCTTTGTCAGACCAAGGAACCTTCTTTCAGCTGACTTCAGGGTCTCCCACATACCTTCTGGCAAAGTCCAGCTGAGATTTCATGTGAGATTATTTTTCAACAGTAGCCTTCTCTTTGCCACTCTCCCATAAAGTTACAACTGGTGGAGCTCCCGGGCAACAGATGTTGTATCATCAACTCAGCCACTGAAGCTTGTAACTCCTCCAGAGTTGTCATAGGTCTCTTGGTGGCCTCCTTCACTCATCCCCTTCTTGTACAGTCACCCAGTTTTTGAGGCTGGTTTGCTCTAGGCAGATTTACAGCTGTGCCATATTCTTTCCATTTCTTGATGATTGACTTAACTGTACTGCAAGGGATATTCGGTGACTTGGAAATTTTCTTGTATCCATCTCCTGACCTGTGTTTTTCAAAAACCTTTCTGCAGTGTTGCTTGGAATGTTCTTTCGTCTTCATGGTATAGTTTTTGCCAGGATTCTGACTCACCAGCAGCTGTCTCTTCCAAATACAGGCGTATTTTTACTGCAATCAATTGAAACACCTTGACTGCACACAGGTGATCTCCATTTAACTAATAATGTGACTTCTAAAACCAATCGGCTGCACCAGTGATGATTTGGTGTGTCATATTAAAAGGGGTAGATAGTTATGCAATCAATTATATTGTGTTTTGTATTTTTAATTTACTTAGATCACTTTCCAAGGATCCATTTTCATTTTGACACAAAAGAGTCCCTTTTTTGATCAGTGTCAAAAGAACCAAATTAAATCCACTGTGATTCAATGTTGTAAAACAATAAAACATGAAAACTTCCAAGTAGGGTGCTGAGTTGCATGTATGTCTTTGTCTACTGCTATATCTGCGCATACGACAACATGGAAATCTGAGGATGCTGGAATTTCAAGCAACACACATAAAAATTGCTGTTGAATGCAGCAGCCCAGTCAGCATCTATAGGAAGAGGTACAGTCGATGTTTCGGGCTGAGACCATTCGTCAGGGCTAACTGAAAGAAGAGATAGCAAGAGATTTGAAAGTGAGAGGCATGTTTAACTGAGCTAATATCCGAGTGTGCCCTTGTGTATCATTGTATAGTTAACATCGACTATAGTATAGGCTCTTCAGCCCACAATGTTGTGCCAACCTTTTAACCCTCTCCAAAATTATTGTAACACTTCCCTGTCACACAACACTCCATTTTCTTTGTACGTGTGTTTATGTTTGGATGAGTGTTCAAATATGCGTGCACTTACTTAAAAAACCAATTACTTCCTCCAAGCCATCAGGCTGATCAACACCTCCACCCATTAACGCAGCCCACTACATGCACATCACATAGTATCACTTTATGTACGTACAATCAATCTATGTTTATAACAGTTACTTGCATGTTATATTGATATATTTTTTCTTTTTTTATTGCTTCTTATGTTTTTTATGCTATACTGGGTCCAGATTTATAATCAGCTCCTTCCCCTTATCACTTGTTTGCTGAAGAATGACAATACACAAACTTGCACCTTGAACCTTAATATGTGTGTATGTGTACATGCAACTGTATTTGAGGGATGGTGTTGTTTATGTGTGTGTAGGTGTGAAAGCATGAATGTTTGTGTGTGTGTGGGGGGTGGGGGGTATGAATGTGTATGTGTGTGTTCCACAGAGAGCATGTGAAATGAAAGTCAAATAATAACTGCGCATACTGAAAATCCGTACATTGGGCACAGTATGTGATGTGTGGCAAATATAACATGGTAATTTGTCAGTTCAGATTGGCAGCAACACATTTCCTTCAGGAGGACGAAACCAGAGGTCCTTGAGCCAGTCCTCATTGGGGGATCAGAAGTTGAGAGGGTCAGCAAATTTAATTCCTTGCTGTTATCATTTCAGAGGATATTTTCTGGGTCCAGCATGTAAGTGCCATTAAAAGAAAGTACAGTAGTGCCTCTACTTTCTTAGAAGTTTGCGAAGATTCAGCATGTCATCTGGAACTTTGACAAAGTTCTATAGATGTGTGGTGGAGAGTATATTGACTGGTTACATCATGGCCTGGTAGGGAGTCACCAATGCCCTTGAATGGAAAAGCCTACAAAATGAAGTCAACATGGCCCAGTCCACCACTGGTAAAGCATTCCCCCACCATCGAGCACTCCCTCACATTTGAGCACATCTACACAGAGTGCTACCACAGAAAACAGCATCCATCTTCAAGGACCCCCACCACTCAGGCCATGCTGTTGTCTTGCCGCTGCCATCAGGAAGAAGGTGCAGGAGCCTTAGGGCCCACACCACCAGGAACAGTTATTACCCCTCAACCATCAGGCTCCTGAACCAAAGTGGATAACTTCACTCAACTTCACTTGCTCCATCACTAAAATATTTCCACAACCAAAGGACTCACCTTTAATGACTCTTCATCTCATGTTCGCCTTTTTATTGTTTATTTATTTATTATTATTATTTCTTTTTGTACTTGTAGCATGTTGTCTTTTGTACATTGTCTGATCACTCAGGTTGGTGCAGATTTTCATTGATTCTGTTATGGTTTTTTTCTATTATGAAATTATTGAGTATATCTGCAAGAAAATGAATCTTAGGGTTGTATATGTAGTCTAATCATAAATTTACTTTGAACTTTGATCTGTTCAGACTCAAAAGGGATGAAAACATTTTGCAAACTAATATTTACTTGATTGAAGTAACATGATGCCATGTTGAACCATACTGTATTAAATATGAACCAAGATACCCAAGATACAGCGAAAAGATTTCATTTGCATGGCATCAAGACAGAATCATTCCAAATATAATGGTGCGCGTGTGTGTGTTTGCGTGCATGAGTGTGTGTGTGTGTGTGTGTGTGTGTGTGTGTGTGTGTATAGGGTGCACACACATGTGTATTTAGATGCACATAGTGTCACACACACTGCCTGTACATTCTGCATGATTTTCAAGATTAGTGTCTTCTGTCTGCAGATCCATTTGTGCAATGATTTGTTATGATGCTTTGTTTCCGTTTGGCCTCCAATAAAGTGTCACTGAGATTTGCTAACTCAATCTGAGCGTAAAAACCGTGCTTTTGTTCAATCTCTTCCCAGGGTGCTGGGTCAGCAGAGATGTTCTACTGATGCATCTGCAGTGACAATTAAGGTACAAGACTGAGTCAGCACCACAGATGCACAAAGACCAGCCGTATCTGCAGTGATTTCTCTCTTTAGGTTGTCTCCATTAATCAATAAAGGCAAGTGCAATTGTATTTACTGTCTCTCATTGTTAACTTTATTCAGGAGTGGGTGGATAATGTGGACATTCCACAACATGAGTAAGATTCCAGATTTAATCACAGATTGAGTGGGATAATGCTACAAAATGCGTATCTTTATCTTATAAACACAAGAGATTCTGCAGATGCTAGAAATCCAGAGCAACACACACAAAATATCTCAATAAATCGTAATGTATTTTTATTTTATTTCCATATTTGTATTTTTATCCCATTGTAAAGCACTTTGAACTACATCACACATCAAAGTTGCTGGTGAACGCAGCAGGCCAGGCAGCATCACTAGGAAAGTGGTACAGTCGATGTCAGGACGAAGGGTCTCGGCCCGAAACGTCGACTGTACCTCTTCCTACTGATGCTGCCTGGCCTGCTGCGTTCACCAGCAACTTTGATGTGTGTTGCTTGAATTTCCAGCATCTGCAGAATTCCTCGTGTTGAACTACATCATCTGTATGAAAAGTAAATAATAAAGTTATTATTATCATTATTTCTTTTTCAGCTCAAGCTGGTAAAATCTAAGGTCTAAAGATAGCCAAGCCCACTAATTTCTAAATTGCTAGGAACTTTTGAACTACTTTAGTGGTGTCTAGTATTGTGGCTCAGTAGAGATTACTGTGTAGCCCTAATTGTTTAATGTTATTGTGTAGTGACTTTGGGACGATACCAGTTGTACAGTAGATATTACTATTGGGACAATGTATACCCTGTTCATCTTCCATAGTCTTACAATTTCCTCTTTTAATTCAGCAAATTTCAGATGTTTTTCACTTACTGATTTCCATATGTTATGTGTGTTTGGAATGACTGTATCTATTAAGTAAGTTGTTCTTGCTTGTTTATCCTGTAATATTATAACTAGACGGTTATTATGGATTTTCCCATCTGTAATAATGAATCGGTCATAAGATAACTTGTAGGATTCTGACTCTAAAACTGGATCAGGCTTGTACTTATAGTAAGGTACACTTTTTTGAGTTTGTAATTTAAAGCAAGATTTTGGTGAATGTTGTTTGCCACTTGATTGTGCCTGAGTAAGTAATCAGATTGTGTAAACTGTTGCAGGACCCTATAAGGTGCTGGATTGTTTCTGGTTTCGCTTGGCATTTTCTGAGTTTATCATCTTGAATTTGTTGGTCTTTTATTGTGCATTTTGATTTTTTTTTATGTTAACCATCTGACCCTGTACTGCCACGAAGAACACCTCTGTTTCTGGCATGAGGTCTCCAACTCTGAACCAGGCGTTCTATGCTTCCCCGTTGATATCTAGTTTGCTCAGATCCTTGGGGATGTCTTCCGTGGTGGGTCATGCTCTTCCATTGGTTAACTGTTTCTTCTGTAGTGATAATTTCTTCATTTTTCTGGGCTGTGCATTCATTTAAATTTAGTGGTGTGTACTTCTTATCAGAATGGATATGCTCATGTGGATTGCTGAATCCTGTTTTCGTTGATGAAAATACATCATTCAAAGTTTTATCTGACTGTTATGTAGATTTTTTTTTTATGTCTGTTTTCCCTCTTCCTCATTCTGCCCTAGATATTACTATTATTTTTTGTTTCTCAGCCAAGTTGGTAAAACCTGAGGTAAGAGCATAGCCAAGCACGCTCATTTGTCAATCACTAGGAAAATTTAGAATATTCTAGTGATGTTTAGTATTGTGGCTTTCTGAAGATTTACAGAGATATTACTGTATAACTGTTGATGAAGTTTGTCCCTGTATCCTGTCATGTCAGTCTCAAGTTCTGTTACTCGTTAACATGCACACATTATGAATGTGTTTACATCTAATGACCATTTCATGCATGTATTTCTCCTCTTAACTGCTAGAGTGGTCTCAGATGTAAGTGGGTGCTCCCCTGAGAAACACCTGCAGCAGTCGCAGCCTGTGGTGCTGCTGGGCTACCTTGAATGCTGGCCGTATCCATTTCGGGTTTCCCGGTGCCTGCCCGCCTATTCAGCAGTGCAGCACTAGCAGTTCACTTACTGTCACGCCCAGCACCAGCCCCAGGAGTGACCTGGTGATCCCCAGGCAGTGGCCATATCACTCTTTTCCCTAGACATCTCTCCAGTTCTAAAACAAAACGTAACTGCTTTTTATACCTACAGCCCGGTTTCAGTTTGAGCTGCCTCTAGATGGAGCACAGATGCTGACCAGAGCTCCACCCCATCTGGGTACAGACGTGTCTGGACTATTACTATTACTATTATTATTATTGTTGTTGTTGTAGTATTTTTATTCTTTCTCAGCTCAAGCTAGTAAAACATGAGGTACAGGTATAGCCAAGCGCACTCATTTGTCAATTTCTAGGAACATTCGGACTTGTTTATCTTGTATTATTATATCCAGGCGGTTATTATGGATTGTCCTATCTGCAATAACTGATCATTCATAATATCATTTGTGGTACTCTGATTCTAAAACTGGATCAAGCTTGTATTTATATTAAGGTGCAATTTCGTATGAGTTTATATTTTAAAGCAAGTTTTTGATGAATGATGTTTGCCACTTGATTGTGCTGCAGGATTCTGTCTCGTGTTGGATTGTTCCTGTTTTTCTTGGCATTTTCTACATTTATCAACTTGAATTTGTTGTGCTTTTATTATGTATTTTTGATCATTGTATGTGTTAACCATCTGGTCCGGTATTGCCATAGAGAATCCTTCTGTTTCTGGGAAGAGACCTCCAACTCTGTGCCAGGCGTTCGACACCTCCTTGTCGACATTAAATCAGCTCAGATCATGGGGTCATCTTCAATGGATGGTCATTCTCTTCCGTTGTTTAACTTATCCTCTGTAGCGATAATGTCTTCATTTTTCTGGGTTGAGCTCTCATTTAAGTCTAGTGGTGTGCACTTCTTATCAGAATTGCATGTTCTAATTATTATTATTTAAAATCATTATGGGCATTGCAAGAAACAATCTAATGCACTACAGGATCCTGCAGCAGTTTAACTCAATCTGATTATTTACTCAGGCACAATCAAGTGGCAAGTATCATTCGCCAAAATCTTGCTTTAAAGTACAAACTTGTTAAAGACACCGTACCTTATTTTAAGTAACAGCCCGACCTAGTTTTATAGCCAGAGTCCCACAAATTATATTCTAACTGATCCATTATTAGAGATAGGACAATCCAAATTAACCGTCTGGATATAATAATACAGGATTAAACAAGCAGGAACAACTTACTTAATAGATATAGCCATTCCAAACACACACAACTTACAGAAAATTCAATAAGTGAAAAACACCAAAAATATGTAGAATAAAAAGAAGAAATTGAAAGACTATGGAACATGAACAGGGTATCCATTGTCCCAATAGTAACTGGTATCCAAAAATCACTACATAATACTATTAAACAATTAGGGTTGTACAGCGATATCAATGGAAATCTTCAGAAAGCCACAATACTAAACACCACTAGATTAGTCTGAAAGTTCTTAGCAATTGAGAAATGAGCATACTTGGCTATGCCTGTACCTCACATTTTACCACCTTGAGCTGAGCAAAAAATAAAAATAAAAATAACAATAACTACATCATACAAATGATGTAGTTCAAAGTGCTTTACAATTCGATAAAAGTATAAGAATGAAAACAAAATAAAAAATAAAAATAAACATGAAAATAAAAGACAAAAAGATGGATAGGAACGGGAGGATGCCAGAATAAGAAGGGGGGGGGGAGGGAAAGAGGACAAGCTAGAAGGTGATAGGTGAAGCCAGGCAGGTAGGGAAGTGGGGATGAAGTAAGCAGCTGGGAGGTGGAAAAGGCAAAGGGCTAGAGAAATAGGAATCTGACAGGAGTGGAGAATGGACCATGGGAGAAAGAGAAGTAGGAGGGGTGCTGGGGGAGTTGAGGAAAAAAGGCAAGAGCTAAGAGGCCAGAATGGAGAAATGAAGAAGAGAGAAGGGGGAGGGGTAAATACCAGAAATTGGAGAAATCAATGTTCATACCATCAGGTTGAAGGCTACCCAGACGGAATATGAGGTGTTGCTCCTCCAAACTATTTTTTTTTTTGTCTTTTTCTGTTGTTGCGTTCAAAATGATATTATTGAATGAAGTCAGTTTTATGTACCTGCTGACTTCCTGGTTACTAGTTTTTTAAATTCTGGATTTATATAATAACTGCATTTAATTTCCGTATCTTCCATGGTGGGATCTGAACTTCTACTTCTAGGGCAATTGTCCATGTCTTTAGATACCAGTCCACTGTGCTACTAAGCCACAGTTACCACATAACTGTAATCAAATCAAGTTTAATTGTCATTCAAACCATACTTGGATACAGCCGAATGAGACAATAGTCCTCTGGGGCCAAGGTGCAGAAACATACATGCACATTCAAAATAATGAAAAAGGAAAAAGGAAGGACATATTGATGTGAGCAAACACACTTTTAGTCTCAGACCCTGAGCGACAAGTCGCGCAGACAGATGGTGCCCAGTGGACCAGCCTGTATTTCCACTGATCCAACACTGGAGGACGGCACCAACGCGAGAAGCCTCCCCCAACTGAGCTTGGACGCCATGCTACAACACAACCCCAAGGATGGAGGCCAAGTCCTCGCCTCAGCTGAGGCGACACAGCTGCCTCGCTGCCTGTCTCACCACCAAACAAGGAAAGCAGGCCTACACCAATCAATGTCTAACAGAGTTTTGCAATTGCAAAATAACCATCCAAGACAGTCACTCATATTTTCAATATTGTGCCAGCTTGAAGGCACCAACTCCAGTGCCTTTGAGTAGCAGGCAGCAGGATGGTCTGCACCCAGTTCAGCTCTTCCGAACCCAATCTGGCTTCTCCTGCGGCCCAACAATCCAGCTTGACTTCCCTGGCCTGATAACCCGAAACAACCTCCCAGGCCCGATGGCCCAACTCAACCTCCCTGGCCTGACCCGCCTTCTCTGAACTGCTGGTCGGCTCCTTTGACACCCCAGCCGGCTACTCTGAACAATGAGAAGCTCACTGATGTGGTGATCCTGCTGTACATGCAGTTATTGGAGTCAAGAATAGTCATACTGTGTATAAAAACACCCTTAACAAAGGAAAAAGCACCTTTAGTTGGTCCCCGAGAGGCTGCTGTGTATATATGCCTGCAGTCGTACTGGACTTACCTCAGAATGTAGCTCTCTTCCACATCCCTGCTTCCTGACCTGATGTGACTTGAGGGCAAGAGTGTGGTACATCTTATGGAGCCAGTGCCTTGAACTTTGGAGATCCAGGTCCAATCCTGATCCCGGGTCCTGCCTGTGTGGGATTTGTATGCTCTCTCTAAGACTGCACTAGTTTTACAGATTCATAGAGTCATAAATCACTCCAGCATGGAAACAGGCCCTTCAGCCCATCTAGTCTATGCCAAACTATGAACCTGCTCATCCCATCAACCTGCAACCGGACCATGGCTCTCCATACTCCTCCCATCCACGTTCTTATCCAAGCTGCTCTTACATATTGAAAGTGAACCCGTATTCACCACTTCCACTGGCAGCTCTTTCCACAATCTCACCACCCTCTGAGTGAAGAATGTGCTGGCATTGGAGATGGTCCAGAGGAGGTTCATGAGAGCGAAAAGGTTAATGTCTGAGGAGTGTTTGATGGCTCTTAGTCTGTACTCACTGGAGATTAGAAAAATGAGGGGGGAAATCTCATTGAAACCTATCGAATATTGAAACACCGAGAGAGTGTAGGAGTTTCCAATCGTGGCAACTCGGCAGGGTGTATAAGATGATAAGAGGTATTGATAGAGTGGATAGCCAGCACCTTTTCCCCAGGATGGAAATGAGAATGAGTGTGCAGAATTTTAAGGTGATTGTAGGAAAGTATAGGAGGGATGTCGGAGGCAGGTTTTTTTTCACATTGTGTGGTGAGCGTCTGGCATGCATGGCTAGCGATCACGGCAGATACGTTGGGGACATGTAAGAGACTCAGGTAAGCACAAGGATGAAAGAAAAAATGGAGGACTATGTGGAAGGGAAGGGTTAGATTGATCTTAGAGTAGGTTAAAAGGTCAACAGGTCATCGTAGGCCAAATGTCCTACGCTGTACCAACCCTTCTATGTCCTATGAACTTGGTTTTATGTTCTATATTCTGCTTAAGTTGAAAGGTGACAGATTTACAATGGACCTAAGGAGCAACTTTGGCAACTGTGTTCTACGTTCTATAATAGTTGGTGTGCACTCGAAGAACACACACAGACTTCAGGCAGCATCCGAAGAGGCGATGTTTCGGGCTGACACCCTGCATCAAGACTGGAAGGAAAGTGGTCAGAAGCCAGAACAAAGAGGTGGAAGGGAATGGGAGATGCAGAAGCTGCCCAGTGTCAGGTGAACGCCGATGAGAGGGGGAGGATAGGAAGGAGGGCAAGCAGGTAAAAGGGAGTGATATGAGAAGCTTGGAGATAAGTGAAAGAGGAAAAGGACCTTTTTTTGTATGGCTTGCGATGATTGCATTGTTTTCTACACAGATTTTCATTAATACACCTACACACTAGGAGCAACTTACAGTGTCCCATGTAGGTGTCCAATGGAGAGGAAGGACTTGGTGGTTTATAAATCAACTGCAGGCAATGGTGGGACAAGCAGGGAGGATGCTTGTGGTTGCAAGGAACAATTGGATTGAAGGATCTGTGTATGTGCTGCATTTACTCTATGTATCTGTGATTCCATGACTGAAGAAGAAGGATTCTGATAGGATAGGACAGTGGACTTGGCTTTAGACTCTCAGACTTACAGACATTGGTCCTCATACATACAGTCTCTGGCCCCAACTTGCACACTCAACCTTTGGGACCCCACCTCCAGACTTGTAGTGTTCGATCTTGAACCTTTTGGGCCTTTAGCTCCGAACCTACCAAGCTCTGGACTTTGACCTTTGGCTTTGCCCACCAGGCTTCACCAACATCTGCATATCAACCCTAGTACTCACCAATCACAAGTTTGACCTTTGAGCCTCGACCCTAAAACTTGTCAGTCAGAGATTTGAACTTAGGGCCTCAATTCCAGGACTCACCACAGGATTGACTTTAGGGCCTTGACCACAGGACTCACAAATTATGGGCTTGACCTTCAGTCCTCAAATTCAGGACATGCTAATCACAGGTTTGACCTATGGTCATTGACCCCAGGACTTGCCAATCACAAGTTTGACCTATATTTTTTCAGTTGCACGTGAAAGATCCCAAGGTACTATCTGAAGAGTAATGAGTTACCCAATCTAACCAACCTCATTCACTACTCATGTATTAGATGCTCAGTTACTGAAAAGCTGGAGGCAACAGATCTCATGAGGTTTCACTCCACGGAACTTTGAAGAAAGCAGAGTTTTCCATAGGGACCTGGTCATTATTTATCACTCAAGCAACACATTATCAAATCATTACTACATTACTGTCTATAGGAGCTATCTAAATGCAATTCAGCAACAAAATACTCTACATCAGTAACTATGCTTCAAAATTACTTCATTGGCCATAAAATTTTGATTGGATCATCCTGACCTGGTGATAAAGGAGCAAAGTCTTTCTCTCTAGTTTCCTCTCAGTACATTCATGGCAGTACTTGTTAATACCCTAGTTTCTGAAAGCTGCATTATAATCCACATTGATCTGGAGACCTGGGAAATATTTTCAGCTAACTGGACTACTTGTGTAGTCCTGACAGAACTTCTAAACTCCAGGTAAACCTCCAAATGAAGTGAATTCCAGAAGTATCTCAGTGAGACTACAAATGGAGTATTGTGTGGTCCCGTTCTAGTCATATCTGTGGAATGCTCTGCCTCAGAAGGCAGTGTGAGGCCAATCCTCTGGATGCTTTCAAGAAAGAGTTTGGTAGAGCTCTTAAAGATAGTGGAGTCAAGGGATATGGGGAGAAGGCAGGAACAGGGTACTGATTGTGGATGATCACCCATGATCACAGTGAATGGTAGTGTTAGCTTGAAGGGCCGAATGGCCTACTCCTGCACATATTGTCTATATTACATGAGATAAAGAGTGCAGCAAAAGGACCACAGTACATCGTTTTTCCACTGTTGGACAGGGAGGGAGCCAGGATCAGTTATTGTAGTAGTGAACCACCCCCAAGGGACAACAGGAATGGCAATTGTGCTATTGTTTTGAAGGAATCTAATGAAACACTCCTTAATCAGAATCAGAATCACTTTTTTTGCCCGTAAGTGAAACATACCAGAATTGATTTTGCTGTGGTTTGGTACAACAATACCATGGAGGAGTGTTCGATGGCTCTGGCCTGTACCCACTGGAATTCAGAAGAATAAGGAAGGATCTCATTGAAAGACTTCAATAGAGTGGATGTTCAGAGGGTGTTTCCTATGGCGGGGAAGCGTAAGACCAGAGGACATAGCCTCAGGCTACGTCCACACTAGACTGGATAATTTTGAAAACGCCGGTTTCACGTAAAAACGACAGGCGTCCACACTAGGCATTTTTAAAAATACCTCTGTCCACATTAAAAAGGATATTTGGGCGAATCTCCTCCTACTGAGCATGTGCAGGGCACACAGAAAACAAGCGAAGAGGAAACAGTATACTTAGTGTGCGTTTGTCCAGTTACAGACTAGAAAAACTTAAAAGGAAATTGCCAAATGAAAGATTTGGTGTGTGTTTGTCCAGAAACATTTCCTACAGCCATAGTCTCTTCACCGATGAAAGGGAAGACAGCTACAACTAAATGCAATAAGGTTTGTTACTGGGCAAAAGTGAAATTTGTTGTTACCTCATTTGTTTGTCTTTACTTTTGCCATGTCTTTGTGTATTATTTTTCTGTATTTAACATGTGCAATATAATGAGTTACTGGGCAAAAGTGACAATTGCATCTATTGAATGTTTGTACAAGCAATACATTAATGAAGCACCTTGTTAGATGTATAAAACATGTCTGCATCAGTGTTATCTTGTATTTCCATACAATGTTACATTAGGCTGTTACACAACTATTTTCAGATATCACACATGAAAGTTGCTGGTGGACGCAACAGGCCAGGCAGCATCTCTAGGAAGAGGTACAGTTGACGTTTCGGGCCAAGACCCTTCGTCAGGACAAACTGAAGGAAGAGCTAGTAAGAGATTTGAAAGTGGGAGGGGGAGGGGGAGATCCAAAATGATAGGAGAAGACAGGAGGGGGAGGGATAGAGCCGAGAGCTGGACAGGTGATAGGCAAAAGGGATATGAGAGGATCATGGGACAGGAGGGCCAGGGAGAAAGAAAAGAGGGGGGAACCCAGGGGATGGGCAAGGGGTATAGTGAGAGGGACAGAGGGAGAAAAAAGAGAGAGAGAAAAAGAATGTGTGTATATAAATAAATAACGGGTGTGGTATGAGGGGGAGGAGGGGCATTAGCGGAAGTTTGAGAAGTCAATGTTCATGCCATCAGGTTGGAGGCTACTCAGATGGAATATAAGGTGTTGTTTCTCCAACCTGAGTGTGGCTTCATCTTTACGGTAGAGGAGGCCGTGGATAGACATATTAGAATGGAATGGGATGTGGAATTAAAATGTGTGGCCACTGGGAGATCCTGCTTTCTCTGGCGGACAGAGCATAGGTGTTCAGCAAAATGATCTCCCAGTCTGCGTCGGGTCTCGCCAATATATAGAAAGCCACATCAGGAGCACCGGACGCAGTATATCACCCCAGCCGACTTTCTTTCTTCTCTTTCACATCTTTTCACGATTTTACCTGACATGTGGCTGTTGTGTTTTACTATTTATTGTTATGTTTATTATTTAGTGTTGTGTTTGTTATGTTATGATTGCACTGCTCCTGGGAAACGCTGTCTCATTCTGCCCTGCAGAGCTGATGTACGGTTAGAATGACAATAAAGTTTTTTGAATCTTTGAATCTTTTTCTCTCTCTCTTTTTTCTCCCTCTGTCCCTCTCACTATACCTCTTGCCCATCCTCTGGGTTTTTCCACCCCCTTTTCCTTCTCCCTGGGCCTCCTGTCCCATGATCCTCTCATATCCCTTTTGCCAATCACCTATCCAGCTCTTGGCTCCATCCCTCCCCCTCCTGTCTTCTCCTATCATTTTGGATCTCCCCCTCCCGCTCCCACTTTCAAATCTCTTACTAGCTCTTCCTTCAGTTAGTCCTGACGAAGGGTCTCAGCCTGAAACGTCGACTGTACCTCTTCCTAGAGATGCTGCCTGGCCTGCTGCGTTCACCAGCAACTTTGGTGTGAGCTGCTTGAATTTCCAGCATCTGTAGATTTCCTCGTGTTATTGTCAGATATTGTTGTTGTGGTGTTGGAGGTTGCGTTCAAGAAAACAATGAAATACCACGCTGCTGCCACCATTTGTTCCGGCATGTCACGACAGCGGTTTTAAAAATAGCCGGATACCCCGTACACTCTACGCCGGATATTAGGCGTTTTCAGATTTATTCACTCTGGAGAGCGTTTCTGAAAATCTCTGTTTTCGGGGGAGGAAAACGTCGTTTCAGTGTGGACAGAGGGTCAAAACGAAGAGAAAAAGCTTCGGTTAAGGATTTATCCGGTCTAGTGTGGACGTAGCCTTAGAGTAGAGAGGTGCCCTTTTAGAACGGTGATAGGGAGAAATTTCTTCAGCCAGAGGGTAGTGAATCTGTGCAACTTATTGCCACAGGCATCTGGACATATTTAAGGCAGAAGTTAATAGATTCTTGATTAGTCAGGGCATGAAGGGATCGGGAAGAAGGTAGGAACTGGGGCTGAGAGGGGAAAAGGATCACCCATGATGAAATGGTGGAACAGACTCATGGGCCAAATGGCCTGTTTCTCCTATATCTTATGGCCTTATGCTCTAATAACAGACAATACAATAGCAGCCAACAATTTACAAGACAACAGTGCAAACAGCCATGGGCAATCAACAATTAGCAAAACAATCACATCAATAATCAAACTTAAATAAATGTGAATATGTGAACAGATTTGATTATTATCAACAAAACAAGAAGAGTGGGAAAGATGTTGTGCAGGGGCAGTTAAGGCTGATTTATACTTCTGCGTCAACTCGACGCCGTAACCTACGCAAGTGATTTACGCGTGTTGGGAGCGTTTATACTCGTGCGTTGGTGTGTCTGTGTCGCTCTGCAATTTGTGCATGTCACTCATGCGCACACACCTGCCCATGCAAGGCTTCATGGTCATGGTAGTCTTTCTCGGAGTAAACAAGAAGCGAGCGTCTTTTTTCGTAAAAGCGAAATATGTCCTCCATAATCTCGGAGGTCTGTAAAGCTTTATGGAAAGCATTGAAGCCAGAATTCCTTCCCTACCATTCAGTCGCCCAGTGGGAAGCTATTGCAGCGTAGAAGGAAATGTGATGCTACCAAGCGGGCCAATCACAGTTGTTGCGGTCTGCGTTGCCGCGACACATAGTTACATTTTGGGAGAGGTGCGCATCAGGCTACGGTGTAGGGATCTGCGTAGGGTTCGTGGCTATGCCGTACCTATGGCGTCGAGTTGACGCAGAAGTATAAATCAGCCTTTAGGGCTTACAACACCTGAGTGAGTTTTGTTGAGAACCTCTGAAGCTACAGGAAAGAAGTTTCAGAGGTGACATATAGTCCTAGTGGTGATGGCCTTGTAACGTGTCCCTGACGGCAATTTGGTGAATAGGCTTGGTTAATGCAATGACTATGAATATAAGAATGAAAAGACTGTGAGATTTATTCTAGGAAATATTTTTTTTATTATGAATAAAGTTTATTTATATATCAAAAAAGAGCAGAAGGAAGATTTATTAGGCTGGTTCCAGAGTTGGCAACTTTATTATAAGAGGAGAGATTGAGTAGACTGGAATACGATTGGAAGTTCTGTTGAGATGAGATCTGGTTGAAACTTGATTTCCCTTTCTGAGGAGCCCAGAACCAGGGTAAATGCTAAGGGGTAGGCTGTTTGAGACTGACCTGAAGATAAATTTCTTAAGACAGAACATATATTCAGTGACCACTATATTAGGAACCTTCTGTATCTGATAGAGTGGCCACGAAGTGTGTGATCATGGTCTTTTGCTGCTGTTGCACTTCATGTTGTGCGTTCAGAGATGCTCTTCTGCACATCACTAATGTAACACATGGTTACTGTTGTCTTTTCATTAGCTTGAATCAGTCTTGTCACTCTTCTTTGACCTCTCTCATTAACAAGGCATTTTTGCCCACAAACCTGCTGCATACTGGATGTTTTTTTTTGCTTTTCACACAATTCCCTGTAAACTCAAGAGGCTCTTAAAACCATATAACAATTACAGCACGGAAACAGGCCATCTTGGCCATTCTAGTCCATGCCGAACGCTACTCTCACCCAGTCCCACCGACCTGCACTCAGCCCATAACCCTACGTTGCTTTCCTGTCCATATACCTATCCAATTTTTCTTTAAATGATAATATCGAACCTGCCGCTACCACTTCTACTGGAAGTTCGTTCAACACTTACTTCAAGCTGCCCTGTCCTCCCCTGATAATTGACTTATCACTATATTCATGCGAGGAAAATATGCGCTGTGTGTTTTTATGCATGAAATTCCCGGGAGATTAGCAGTTTCTGAAATACTCAAACTACCCTATCTGGAACCAACAATTATTCCACGGTCAGATCACTTAGATCACATTTCTTCCCCATTCTGCTATTTGATCTGAACAACTGAACCTCTTGACATGTTTGCATGCTTTAATACATTGAATTGCTGCCATGTTATTGGCTGATTAGATCATTGCTTTACTGAGCAGGTGTACAGATGTACCTAATAAAGTGGCCACTGAGTAAATTTCCTCAAGTTCTTTGTTCAGCAACACAGGAAAATCTCCTTCCATAAAACCATAAGACACAGGAGCAGAATTAGGTCATTCAGCCCACTGCGTCTGCTCTGCTGTTTCATCATATCTGATTTATTATCTCTCTTACCCCTTTATCTTGCTTTCTTCCTGTATTCTTTGATGCCCTGTCTAATCATGAACCTATCAACGTCCACTTTAAATACACTGAGTAACTTAGTCTATATAGCCTTCTCTGACAATGAATTCCACAGATTCACCACCCTCTGGCTAATGAAATTCCTCCCCATCTCTGTTCTAAATGGACATCTCTCTGTTCTGAGGTTGTACCCACTGTTCCTAGACTCCCCCACTATAGAAATCACCCTCTCCACCTCTACTATTCTAGGCTTTTCAATATTTGATAGGTTGCAACGTAATCAGCCCCTCATTATTCTAAACTCCAGCAAGTATAGGCTGAGAGTCATCCAATGTCCTCATATGTTAACTCTTTCATTTCTGGGTTCATTTTCGTGAACCTCCTCTGGATCCTCTCCAATGCCAGTACATCCTTTATTAGACAAGTGGCCCAAAACTGCTCACAATACTCTAAGTGTGCTCTGACCTCTGCCTTATAAATCCTCAGCGTTATATCCTTCCTAATTAAGAGCTAACAAGCTTCAGGTTATTTCCCAAACCACTTCGCTTGTGGCTGCTTATGAATAGCTTTCTATTGACGAAGTTCCCATTGTTGACCTTGGGAGGTGCTATTCTGTTAAAGGAGTGACACAAATGCGAGTTGCTGTCTGCTGTTGCACCATGAGCCATCTCAGTGCAGGCATATGCGCCCCTCCCTGCCCCTAATCCTTCCCTGCTCCAGTGACAGCGAGCATCTCCCTCTTGTATCTTCTTCTGAGCTCTGCCAGGCTCTGTGTGTGTGTGTGTGTGTGTGTGTGTGTGTGTGTTTTCCTTTTTGCCTCTCCTTTCACAAGGGAACAGGCAGTAAATGTGAGACACAAGCCGAATATCCACTCACATCTGGCAGTGTATGAACTGCATGACTTGTAGATGCCACTCCCAGAAGTTCCTAACAGAACAGCATGTTATTTATTTATTTGGAGCCCAATGAGTTGTGTCCCCCAATTAAACCATATGGTCGGTTAAACCATTAACCCATATGTCTTTGGAAAGTGGGAGGAAACACACGTGGCCATGTTTAGGACATAGTAACTCCTTACCGACAGTGGCAGGAATTGAATCTTGGTCACTGGCACTGAAAACTATTGCTAAGTGCCAGGCTACTATTCCCTACCAAAATAAGGGGCATCTGGATTTGAACCAAGGGTCTGCCTCCCATGACTACCTCCTTGTTGTCCGAATTTGTGGAGTTTGCTCTTCAGCTTCTACTGTATGCAGGTTGGAGAAGGACAGCCAAGTGATCAGATTTACCGAAATGCAGTCTGGGCATTCCTTAACTTAGTATAGCCGTGGTCTAGTGTGTTGGGACCTATGGTCCTACGGGTTACATGCTGATGGTAATTGGGCAGGGATTTCTTCAAAAGGTCTGGTAGAAGTCAAACGTCTATCTTATCGTACTAGGAGAGCACTCAAGGTCTGATAACAGACTGTCCTTGAAACTGGTGGTGTGTGCTTTCAGGTGTTTGTCTGTACTGCTTTATGGGAGGGGAGAGGAAAGGGAAAGTCCGAGGTGTTTGGGATCTTGGATTATTTTGGCTTCTTTACCAAGGCAGCCAGAAGTGTAGACAGAGTCTATGGAGGAGGGGTTTGTTTCCGTGATGTGCTGAGCTGTGTCCACAACCCTTTGTAGTCATGGAAGAGCAGTTGCCATACCAAGCCATGATGTGTCCCCATAAGATGCTTTCTATGATGTATCTACAGAAATTGATGAGGGTCAACAAAGACCTACTGATCCCGTTTTAGACTGCTGACGAAGTAAGGGTGTTGGTGAGCCTTCTTGGCCTACCTGGTTGGACCAGGACAACAGTCAAAGGTGTTCAAGGTCTGGATTGCCTCAGGGGCCGATATAAATGCTAGCACTCACAGAGAGAAACACTAACAACTGCTCACTGAGGACATCACCTCGACTGGTGATGAAAAGTCTGCAAGTTCTTTACGCAAGGAATGCTGTGTGCATGAAACGCACTGCCGGGGTGGTGATAGAGGTAGATATATTAGGGGAATTTAAAAGAGTCTCAGATAGGCACCTGGATTATAGGTAAATGGAGAAGGCATGTAGGAGGGAAGGGTTAGTTTGATCTTAAATTATGTTAAAAATGTGACAGAATATTGTGGCTGAAGGTCCCATACTGTGCTATGTATGTTCTATGTTCTAGGTGCAGAGAATTGAAAGATATGGATATTGCGCAGACTGAAGGGATTAATTTAGTTAGGCACTTAAATACAAATTTAATTGGTCCAGCAGGACATTGTGGGCCGAAAGGCCTGTTTGTTGTGCAGCACTGTTCTTTGTCCTGTGGTGTACTATAATGCAAGGCTTCAGGTATGCATCTTTTCTGAGAGATGGCACCTCCAACAGTGCACTATTCCACTGAGTTTACAAAGAAATATGGTCTTAATCACAGAAAAGGAAAGTATGATCACATAAGTGCCACACAGAGTGTGATTGCCTTGGAATGGAAAATATTTTCAATAGTTAAGGTGAAGAAATTAAAGAGATTCATATTCTGATAAAAAAAATGATTCCACATCATCGAACAAAATATTAGAAAAAGGAAGCCAAAACTAATAATCTGTCTTTTCACTAATATGTTTTGCTCAAGTATTTATTGTTTTAGCACTCTATTATTACCAAAATGAAATAAGAATTGGCTGCAGATATTAAAGTGGTCCATTGAGTGTTCAAAATGATCTGAGCCTCAGTGGCATTTGCACTGTCTGTCAGTGTCAAATGCTTCACTCTGCATGTTCAAATCTGACAACAAAATTTCATTTCCTCTTTACAATGAGTAGGCCAGGAGGTTTTGAACCCTGTAGCTTTGCTGATTAAGCCCCTTGAAATTTACAAGGGGCAGATCCACACAGAGTGCTGTCACACGAAAGCAGCATCCATCATCAAGGTCTCCGGGCCATGCTCTCTCTTCTCACCATTGCCATTGGGAAGGAGGAACAAGACCCTTAAATCCCACTCACACCAGGTTCAGGAGCAGTTATTACCCTTCAACTAACAAGCTCTTGAACCAGCGTGGATAACTTCATTCACCTCAACTCTGATTCGAACCTGGGACCATTGGCCTCGAAGTCCAGTGCTGATGTCACTATACCACCAGCTGGATGATGACCTATTGATACTTTGATAATAAACTTACTTTGCACTGATTGCACAACCTGCACATTCACTTTCAAGGTCTCTATAACACACGATCTCAATGTTATTTACTTATTTATTGATTTTTTTTTGTATTTGCACTATTTGTCTTCTTCTGCAGATTGGTTGCTTGTCAGTTTGTGTGTAGTTTGTCATTGTATCTATTGTATTTCTTTGTTCTATTGTGAAGCTTGCAAGGAAATGAATCTCAGGGTTGTATATGATGACATAAATGTTGTTGTTTGTTTCTTTTCATGTCTTGTGGCATAACATGCAACATCTTTTTGCTGTTTCTTTAGCATTGGCCTTTTTTTTTTACAAGGCCGAGTTACTAGTTCAACATTCAACTCAGCACAGATGGTTAAATTTTGCACTACTCACTTTAATGGTGGATAAACACAGAACTTAAAATATAGAGCAGTAACGTACAGAAATAGGACTTTCAGCCCACAATGCAATGTTCAGCTAATTACACTAGTAATTAAAGGAGTATTAAACATGTTCTGTATTCCCACATAATGTCCACATACCTTCGTTCTCAGCATATGCTTAAAATCCTATTATATCTGCTTCCTCTACCACTCCTGCAACCTTCCCTCTCATTTTTTATAGTTGCATGGAGCAACCATTGTTCTGAACAGAACATTTTGACACGCCCTGAAAACTGCGTGGCACTTAACTTTTTTTTGCAATATGCATACTATGAATACTTGGAATAAAAGTTGAGAAATCACACACTTTTGATTTTATTTATTGATCGAAGGGTACAATGATATGCAGTACAACAAAGAAAATCTTACACATTTTGTAAGTTCATTCAACCTCTCCTTATAGTATGTGCTCTCTAACCCAGGCAGCATCCTGGAAAACTTCTGCATCCTATTGAAAATCTCTACAAGCAGAATAGAGCACAGTGTGCCAGACACAGCCAAGACAGAGCTTTATAAATCTGCATCATAATTTTCTTACTCTTAAAGATGAAAGAAACTCGGTTTATTTTTTACATGAACATTGAAACTTCGAAGTACACAGTTTAAGAGCATCATCTGCGTCAAACACCAACAGAGTCCAAGGGTGTGCTTTGGCTGCCCCGCAAGTGTTTCCATTCTTCCAGCACCAACATAGCATGCCTGCAACTTACTAACCCTTAATCCATAAGGCTTTGGAACGTGGGAAGAAACTGGAGCACCCAGAGGAAACCCATGCAGTCATAAGGAGAATACACACGACACACAAAAAAGTTGCTGGTGAACGCAGCAGGCCAGGCAGCATCTCTAGGAAGAGGTACAGTCGACGTTTCGGGCCGAGACCCTTCGTCAGGTCTAACTGAAAGAAGAGCTAGTAAGAGATTTGAAAGTGGGAGGGGGAGGGGGAGATCCAAAATGATAGGAGAAGACAGGAGGGGGAGGGATGGAGCCAAGAGCTGGACAGGTGATTGACAAAAGGGATATGGGAGGATCATGGGACAGGAGGCCCAGGGAGAAAGAAAAGGGGGAGGGGGGGGAAAACCCAGAGGATGGGCAAGGGGTATAGTGAGAGAGACAGGGAAACCTATTCTGGTATCAGTCCCCCACTTTTCCTTCGCTACATCGACGACTGCATTGGTGCTGCTTCCTGCACACATGCTGAGCTCGTTGACTTCATTAACTTTGCCTCCAACTTCCATCCTGCCCTCAAGTTTACCTGGTCCATTTCTGACACCTCCCTCTCCTTTCTAGATCTTTCTGTCTATCTCTGGAGACAGCTTATCTACTGATGTCTACTACAAGCCTGCTGACTCTCACAGCTATCTGGACTATTCATCTTCTCACCCTGTCTCTTGCGAAAATGCCATCCCCTTCTCGCATTCCTCCGTCTCCGCCACATCTGCTCTCAGGATGAGGCTTTTCATTCCAAGACGAGGGAGATGTCCTCCTTTTTTAAAGAAAGGGGCTTCCCTTCCTCCACCATCAACTCTGCTCTCAAATGCATCTCCCCCATTTCACGCACTTCTGCTCTCACTCCATCCTCCCGCCACCCCATTAGGAATAGAGTTCCCCTTGTCCTCACCTACCACCCCACCAGCCTCCGGGCCCAAAATATTCTCCGTAACTTCCGCCACCTCCAACGGGATCCCACCACTAAGCACATCCTTCCCTCCCCCCCCCCGCTTTCCACAGGGATCGCTCCCTACGCGACTCCCTTGTCCATTCGTCCCCCCCATCCCTCCCCACAGATCTCCCTCCTGGCACTTATGCTTGTAAGCGGAACAAGTGCTAATTATGCCCTTACACCTCCTCCCTTTCCACCATTCAGGGCCCCAAACAGTCCTTCCAGGTGACACGACACTTCACCTGTGAGTCGGCTGGGGTGATATAGTGCGTCCGGTGCTCCCGATGTGGCCTTCTATATATTGGCGAGACCCGATGCAGACTGGGAGATCGTTTCGCTGAACACCTACGCTCTGTCTGCCAGAGAAAGCAGGATCTCCCAGTGGCCATACATTTTAATTCCACGTCCCATTCCCATTCTGACATGTCTATCCACGGCCTCCTCTACTGTCAAGATGAAGCCACACTCAGGTTGGAGGAACAACACCTTATATTCCGTCTGGGTAGCCTCCAACCTGATGGCATGAACATTGACTTCTCAAACTTCCGCTAATGCCCCACCTCCCCCTCGTACCCCATCCATTATTTATTTATATACACACATTCTTGCCCATCCTCCGGGTTTCCTCCCCCTCCCCCTTTCTTTCTCCCTAGGCCTCCATGATCCTCTTATATCCCTGTCCAGCTCTTGGCTCCATCCCTCACCCTCCTGTCTTCTCCTATCATTTTGGATCTCCCCCTCCCCCTCCCACTTTCAAATTTCTTACTAGCTCTTCTTTCAGTTAGTCCTGACGAAGGGTCTCGGCCTGAAATGTCGACTGTACCTCTTCCTAGAGATGCTGCCTGGCCTGCTGCGTTCACCAGCAACTTTTATGTGCGTTGCTTGAATTCCCAGCATCTGCAGAATTCCTCGCGTTTGTGAGGTGAATACACAACCTCCTTACAGACAGAGGTGGGAATTGAAGCTGAGTCAATGGCAGTGTAAAGTGTGCTAACTATTACACTACTGTGTTACCCCAAAGTCTTGGGTCTTGAACTCAATACCGCTGCACCTTCTTTACTGCCCTATTAACTTACATGCCACTTTCAGGGAGCTATAGACTTCGAGCCCAAGATTCCTCTGTACATCAACACTGTTAAGCAAAAGGCCTGCCTTTTGTACTCTCTGTTCACATTTGATCTCCCAAAGTCCAACACCTCACACTTGGCTGGATTAATCTCTATCTGTCATTTCTCTGCCCATATCTACAACTGATCTATATGTCACTTCAGCACCTGGCAATCTTCTACACAATTCTCAACACTATTAATCTTTGTATCACCTTCAAACTCAGTAAGCCACTCATCCACTTGTCCTCAAAGTTATTTCACAGTACCGGTCATCTGTGGAACATAATTTACTTTGAACTTTGAACAGCACAATTCATCACCAGTTGTGGACCTCCAGCCAGAATCCTAAGATACTTCAGGAGCTATCCAGGCATATAACAGGACACTTGGCCAAAGAAATGGGTTTCAGAGTCATCAGATTGTGGCTGGGAATTGGGAATTTCCTTTTATTTTTATTTCATTGCCACGCTATGAAGACGAATGTAAATTAAAAGAATTGTACAGATTTCCAACAGAGTCAAACAGACATTTTCAATAAATGTTAACATTTCAGAGATTTATTTTCTCTGAGATTACTATGACAGAGCACATTTGTTCAACCCCATCTTTTTCACTTCAATAATATGTATCTTATGTTGGGTGAAATCTTTATTCAGTGGATGTCCCAGAACATTTGCAAGTATAAAACTGATAGATGATATGCACATCCCGTTAACACATTCTGTTTCTCAATATGGACACTTATATCAGTCTGTCTAAGCTCAGCACTAATACTCTGACTTAACATATGGAAGATGTGTTCAAGTCATAGAATTAACTATTGAAACCACATGAAGAATTAACTGATGTGATAGTCTCATTGAGAACTGTTGTATATGGAGCAGTGATTAGAAGAAAATATTAGAATACCTTTCAAGTCAAGTTCAAAGTTATTGTCACCTGACTACACATGTATACAACCAAACAAAACATTACTTTATGTAGGATTTTCCATTCCAGGCTCTGATGCAGCCAGTCAATATACTCTCCACTACACACCGGTAGAACATTCTTCCAAACCATGGTGCACTCAGTATGAGGGTGTGTGTGTGTATGTGTATATATATCATACACAGCACATGGAATATGAAACAAAAATATTACCATAAATAAATTCCTTAAGAGTTTGTGGAGATTAACTTTGATAAACTTCTATAGATGTGTAGTGAAGAGTATATTGACTGGCTTCATCAAAGCCTGGTATGGAAACACCAATGCCCTTGAGTGGAAAATCCCACAAAAAGTAATAGATCAGGCCCAGTCCATCAGGGGTAAAGCCCTTGAACCATTGAGCACATCTACATGAAACTGTCATGGTTATTATCCTATAGATTTATGGAGTATGCCCACAAGGAAATGAATCTCATGGTTGTATATGGTGACATATATGTACTTTGATAATAAGTTTACTTAAAACTTTGAACTTTGAACTTTAATAAAATATAATTCAAAGTGCATTTGGTGTGCAGCACAAGTAAACAGTAAGCAATACACCATTCGAGTGATGAGACCTCATAACATCAGGTAACACCAAACTGCATTAAATGCGTGAAGAACCATTCGCAATAATGAAGAACAGATAGAGGCACTGAAACATGGATTAAAAATCAGGAGTTGGAATTGGCTTATTATTAAGACCAGATAGAGTGGATATGGAGAGGAGGTTATAATACGCACGTGACCGTGCCAGCTTCCGGGGTTTAAGCATTCCGACTCTCTGAAACATGGATTGTTGGCATGGCCCCTTTAAAGACTCGGGCCACCCCGATAATTGGCAGCCATGTTTTGAGACCAGGATTTTAATATTTAAAGAACACCCAAACTGAGGTTCAATGCTCAATCATCACCTCCATGGATTCTCAAATAGTGTCTAGTTTAGAACCCTGTCTTCATTTCAGTCTCATATCTTGTTTTGATTCTAGTCTCAGAAGTGCCCAATAGAGGCAACCTCCAATTTGTGACAGATCTCACCAATGTAGAGGAGACCACATTGAGAGCTCTGGACATAGTGGATGACCCCAGCTAATTCACAGGTGAAATGTTGCCTCACCTGGGAGGACAGTTTAGGGCCCTGAATGGAGGTGAGCAATCAAGTGGATCGGCAGGTTTAACATTCTGGCCGCTTGCACGGTGCGGAGGTCTAAAGGGGTGGGGCTTAGGAGACCATGGTGCCTTACGGCAACTCCTTTGCTTCTATCTTCGGAAACAGCTCTATTTCTATCTTTAGTATCCCAATTTTTCCCTTTCAGGGCTCTTTTGAAGACTCTGACATGGAGTTACACGCTGACTTCGGTTCTTTGCGAAATGGGACCCGCTATCGGGGTCTCACATCTGGCTGTTATTCGATATACTAAGGACGCGGCGTAGAAGATAAGTGCGTCCTCAGAGTTTCGAGATTTCGTGGTTCTGGAGGCAGGCCGACTCGAGGTCGATGCCTCTGCTGGAAATTGGTGTGTTATGGGAGATGGAAAGTTTCTGGCTGGGTGCCCAGACACCTGAGTTCTTTGGCCTCAGAGCCCAGAAAAAGCGATACAACGGACGTTTAACATTGTAAATCAGGGAGTTGTTTGCTATGTCTCCCCTCTCACTGTGAAACGGAGACAGCTCCTTTTCCCTTATTAGGGAGAGAGAGAGCCTGTGGTGTGTTGAATTACTGGGTGAACGAGTAGTCTATTGGGTTCTGCAAGCCTATATCTTTACTGATGCTTTGCTGCTCGCTTGAGTGCTCGGTGGAGAGCGCCGATGCTTTTTTTGCTGGTCGGGGGGGCGGTGCGGATTGTCGCTTTGCTGCTGCTTACGTGTGAGAGGTGGAAGCTGGGGGGCGGGTTTAGGTTTTTGACATTTAACTGTCATTCATTCTTTGGGGCACTCCTCTGTATTCATGGATGTTTGTAAAGAAAAGGAATTTCAGGATGTATATTGTATGCATTCCTCTGACATTAAATATACCTTTGAAACCTTTGATAAGTGCTGGGGGGATGCTTAGTGGTGTGGGATGAATGGACAAAGGAATCATGGAGGGAGCAAACCCTGCAGAAAACGGAGAGGGGGAGAGGTAAAGATTCTGACCTTGCTTTCTTCTTTTTTAACATTGATGTACTTATGAATGGAATAATTTGCCTAGATGGCAGGCAAACTAAAACTTATTCAATTTACTTATCATGTGTACATCAAAACACACAGTGAAATGTGTCATTTACGTAACAGCCAACACACCCAAAGATGTGTTGGGGGCGTCATGTAAGTGTCACTATCCATTCCAGAGCTAACATACCTTGATTTAGAAAGGAAGCTTGCTATTTTTAATTGATGTCTTTAAGTTTTAGATTCTCCAGCAAGAGGAAATGTTCTTTACCACCACAACCGGACCAGTCAGTGACCAGTGGTGTGCCTCAGGGATCTGTTCTGCGACCTCTTCTGTTCGTCATTTTTATAAATGACCTGTTTGAGGAAGTGGAGGGATGGGTTAGTAAATTTGCTGATGACACAAAGGTTGGGGTTATTGTGGATAGTGTGGAGGGCTCTCAAAGGATACAGCGGGACATTGATAGGATGCAAAATTGGGCTGAGAAATGGCAGTTGGAATTCAACCCAGATAAGTATGAGGAGGTTCATTTTAGTAGGTCAAATATGATGGAAGGATATAGTATTAATAGTAAGATTCTTGGCAGTGTGGAGGATCAGAGGGATCTTGGGGGCTCCAAGTCCATAGGACACTCAAAGCTGCTGCACAGGTTGACTGTGTCGTTAAGAGGGCATTGGCCTTCATCAAGCGTGAGATTAAGTTTAAGAGCCGAGAGGTAATGTTACAGCTATATAGGACTGTGGTCAGACCCATCTTGGAGTACTGTACTCAGTTCTGGTCGCCTCACTGTAGGAAGGATGTGGAAACCATAGAAAGGGTGCAGAGGAGATTTACAAGGATATTGCCTGGATTGGGGAGCATGCCTTATGAGAATAGGTTGAGTGAACTCGGCCTTTTCTCCTTGGATCGATGGAGGATGAGAGGTGAGCTGATAGAGGTGTACAAGATGATGAGGGACATTGATCGTGTGGATAGTCAGAGGCTTTTTCCCAGGGCTGAAATGGCTAACACGAGAGCGCATAGTTTTAAGGCGCTGGGGAGTAGGTACAGAGGAGGTCTCAGGGGTAAGCTTTTTACGCAGAGAGTAGTGAGTGCATGGAATGGGCTGCCAGTAACGGTGGTGGAGGCGGATACAATAGGGTCTTTTAAGAGACTCCTGGATATGTACATTGAGCTTAAAAAAATAGGGGGCTATGGCTAACCCTAGGTAATTTCTAAAGTTAGTACATGTTCGGCACAGCATTGTTGACCGAAGGGCCTGTATTGAGCTGTAGGTTTTCTATGTTTCTATGTTTCTAACCTTTTCAAGGACAAACAACATCATCTAAAAAGGAATGAATGAATCAGACCAATTCTCATCCCAAAGGCGAGTGGTGTCCAAGTCTTGGTCAAGACTGAACCTTCTTGCGGAAGGAATTGTGATTCATCAGGAACACTGAATAGATTCAGATTCAGAATCACCTATCACATACATATGGAAAAACTGTGGAATGCATTGTTTTCAGGGGAGCCCACCATTGTCAGCACACATTCCAACGCCAACATAGCATGCCCACAATGCTCAGCAGAACAACACAGAACTCAACAACAAAACAGAGCATAGCAAGCAACAAAACAACAGCAGCAAAACAAGCCCCTTTCCCCCTCCCACCCATCCATAGCATGGGTGAATGCAGGCTTCAATTGGGCTTTGATTTCCAGACAACTGATCGACCTTTGGCTTTCGATTGTCATGCCAATCACCAGACTAGCCAATAAGGGACTGACTGGCCCTCATGCCCTTTCGTAGCTCCTGCCTGCTTGGACATCTGATCCCTCCACCGACTTGGTCCATGTTACTGGCCTTCGAGCGTGGGTGGAAGCCTGGACTCTAGGAATCCTTTGCTTTACTTTGAGGTAAGAGTAGAGCAGCGATGTCTATGTTGCTCGTCTTTGAGCACAGATGGAAACTGGACTCTAGATATCTTTCGGTCAGAATCCACATTGGTTTGCTTCGAGCACAGAGCGGAACAGTGATGTGCACTTTGCTGGCCTTCAAGTGCAGAGCAGAGGCCTGCACTGTGATGTCCTTCATCATTCTAACAAGCCTGATAGAGTTCTTTGAGGAGGTGACCAGGCATATAGATGAGGGTAGTGCAGTGGATGTGATCTATATGGATTTTAGTAAGGCATTTGACAAGGTTCCACACGGTAGGCTTATTCAGAAAGTTAGAAGGCATGGGATCCAGGGAAGTTTGGCCAGGTGGATTCAGAATTGGCTTGCCTGCAGAAGGCAGAGGGTGGTGGTGGAGGGAGTACATTCAGATTGGAAGATTGTGACTAGTGGTGTCCCACAAGGATCTGTTCTGGGACCTCTACTTTTCGTGATTTTTATTAACGACCTGGATGTGGGGGTAGAAGGGTGGGTTGGCAAGTTTGCAGACGACACAAAGGTTGGTGGTGTTGTAGATAGTGTAGGGGATTGTCAAAGATTGCAGAGAGACATTGATAGGATGCAGAAGTGGGCTTAGAAGTGGCAGATGGAGTTCAACCCGGAGAAGTGTGAGGTGGTACACTTTGGAAGGACAAACTCCAAGGCAGAGTACAAAGTAAATGGCAGGATACTTGGTAGTGTGGAGAAGCAGAGGGATCTGGGGGTACATGTCCACAGATCCCTGAAAGTTGCCTCACAGGTGGATAGGGTAGTTAAGAAATTTTATGGGGTGTTAGCTTTCATAAGTCGAGGGATAGAGTTTAAGAGTCGCGATGTAATGATGCAGCTCTATAAAACTCTGGTTAGGCCACACTTGGAGTACTGTGTCCAGTTCTGGTCACCTCACTATAGGAAGGATGTAGAAGCATTGGAAAGGGTACAGACGAGATTTACCAGGATGCTGCCTGGTTTAGAAAGTATGCATTATGATCAGAGATTAAGGGAGCTAGGGCTTTACTCTTTGGAGAGAAGGAGGATGAGAGGAGACATGATAGAGGTGTACAAGATAATAAGAGGAATAGATAGAGTGGATAGCTAGCACCTCTTCCCCAGGGCACCACTGCTCAATACAAGAGGACATGGCTTTAAGGTAAGGGGTGGGAAGTTCAAGGGGGGTATTAGAGGAAGGTTTTTTACTCAGAGAGTGGTTGGTGCGTGGAACGCACTGCCTGAGTCAGTGGTGGAGGCAGATACACTAGTGAAGTTTAAGAGACTACTAGACAGGTATATGGGGGAATCTAAGGTGAGGGCTTATATGGGAGGCAGGGTTTGAGGGTCGGCACAATATTGTGGGCCAAAGGGCCTGTACTGTGCTGTACTATTCTATGTTCTATGTTCTATGTTCTATTCACTTTGAACTCCTCTAACATTCCAGTTCATGGAATAGGTTCTGAATCAGATTCAAATTTATTGATCACATGTACATTGAAACTCACTTTGGGTGGACTGGAGGCAGCCTGCCTGTGTGGCCACACTATCAATGTCAGCTTAGCATGTCCACCATGTCAACAGAACAACACAACAAGCAACAAACAACAAAATAAGCCTCTTTCTTCCCTCTCATCCTAACATAACCTCTAACACCCCTCCCTCTCATGAAAACCATCCTTAACCTGAACAACCAGACCATTAACCTGGAGCTATGATGGCTGATGAGATGTGATTTGCATGGACTCCTGGTGTGATGCTTCTGGGTTTTCTGACCCAGATCTTTCAGCAATTTGAGCAGTTTTGGTGCGCTGACAGAAACTCTACACAGTGAAGGCTGTTGTCATCTCTCCACCACCATTTAATTCTTGTTTCCAGATTTGGATCAAGGCATACACTTGGCACGAAACTGGGTCATTTGGTTCAAAGCAGAATTAAACATTAGTTTACAAGCTTTGGAGCTACCGTATTCTCAATCTTAGACTGATAACACTGGGCTGAAGCACTAAGCTGTCTCTCTTCAAAATGTTTTAGATTATAATGTTCTGTGTCTTGCAGCTGTGTTGTGATTAGAACAATTATGTTATGTGATCATTGAAATGAGAATTCCTTCCAAGCACATAACGACAAGAGACATACTTTCTCCATTCCATAATTGTAAGATTAGACAACCATTAAAATAAACATTGTACGACTGCTCTCAAACACCAGAACTGGTCAGTTATTAACACCTCATCTTATTCAAATGGAAAGAAACACATTGTGAAGATAAGCATTGAAATTTTTCTCTGGAAACACCTTACCATTAACTAAAATGTTTGTGCTTTGTCTTTTGGACACAAATGTATTTAATGCAGATGTTAGAGCATATTCTAGACTTAGAGTCCATAGCAAAATGTTAATTTCAGCAACCAATCTTCAGATCTGAATATGGACTGGAGATTAAATTTAAAATGCAATTCTGGACAATAGGTTCCCAGAGCTGTGAAAACAGCAGTTAATTTGAAAAACAAGGTAAAAAGGAGGGAGGAGAAAATGACGGCGCGACGCAGCGCGTGCAGCCGTTCCGAATGATATCGTATGTGTTAACTAGGGGCCGTGCACAATCCTGATTTGATGGAGACAGCCATGAGAAGCACGGAGGAACATCTGGAGAAACTTCTGAAATGCCCACTTCGCTGCCGCTGTTACTGTGCCATCGAGAATCTCCGGAGGGGAAGGCCCTAAATCCTCGACTTTGCCTATTGCCTGTTGCTGGGGCCAGGGTTGAAGCGCCCATCAGAGATGGTGCTCGGTGCTCGGTGTCGGAGGGCTGGTCGGAGGCTCGAAGTTTTCGGACGGACTCGGAGTTGGACTGTGGTCGGGTGCTTCCAGGATGCTGCATCGGCAAGTTTGCAGCGCTGGAAGCTCATGGCAGGAAGAGTTTTTTTTTCTTCTTTCTACCGTCTGCATGAGATCATGGGACTTTCAAGAGACTTTGAGACTTTTTACCGTGCCCATGGTCCGTTCTTCATCAAATTACGGTATTGCTTTGCACTGCTGTAACTATATGTTATAATTATGTGGTTTTTGTCAGTGTTTCAGTCGGTTTGTCTGGTATTTCTGTGATATCATTCTGGAGAAACATTGTATCATTTCTTGATGCATACATTACTAAATGACAATAAGAGAGGACTGCGTGTCTTCATAATCTAAATCTAAACCAGACAATGTTGATTAACATTTTGTGGAGCATGGGTGCAAAGAAGAATGTGTGAAAGTTATATATAATTTACAGGAAGCACTGGAGATACATTGTAACTATAGAATTGTCTTTTGATCTTTAGCATATAAAATGTCATATAATGTTGGGTTGAACAGGCTTCTTCTCTGAAAGGGTCTCAATATGATGCCTTTGCAAACAAGTGAAAATCTGCAGATGCTGGAAATCCAAGCAGCACATGTGCCTAAGACTTTTATATCTCAGCCTGAAATGCCTACTGTACTCTTTTTTTTATAGATGCTGCCTGGTCTGTTGAGTTCCTCCAGCATTTTGTGCACGTGGCTTGGATTTCCAGCACCTGCTGTCCTGCCGAAGGATCTGGCCCCGAAATGTCGACTGTACTTTTTCCCACAGATGCTTCCCAGCCTGCTGAGTTCCTCCAGCATTATGTATGTGTTGCTTCAATATGATGCCTGCTGTGTCTCATTTTGCAAATGAAAGACTACTTCATATCTACTAGCTACATCTCTCCGGTGTCTTTGTTCATGTAACATCAGACACAAGAGACTGTAGATGCTGGAATCAGAAGTAAAAATGAAAATGCTGGAGGAACTCAGTGGATCAGCCAGCAACTGTGGAAGGAACTGGACAGCTGACATCCTGGCATGAGACCCTTCATTTGTACTGAACCTAAAGTTTCAATAGTCCTCACTTCAGGAAGTCTGATCACCTAGCTGTACTTCTACTTCCTGAGTATAGGCAGAGACTGAAGACTGCAGCACCAGTAGTGAGGACCAAGAAGGTATGGAAAAGAGAAGTACAGGAGCGCCTACAGGACAGCTTTGAATCGGTGGCCTGGACTGTACTCATCTTTGAACCTGGATGAGCATGCTGCTCTCATTACCGACTTCATTAAAACCTGTGTGGATGAGTGTGTGCCCACAGAGACTTACTGTACTTTCCCAAACCAAAAGCCGTGGATGAACCAGGAGGTACATCATCTGCTGAAGGCCAGATCTGTGGCATTCAAGTCTGGTGACCCAGGCCTGTACCAGAAAACCAGGTATGATTTGCAGAGGGCTATTTCAAGGGCGAAGAGACAATTCTGAACAAGGTTGGAGGCGACATCGGATGCATGGCAATTCTGGCAGGGTCTGCAAGACATTACTTCCCACAAAGCTAAACCCAATAGCGTGAATGGGAGCGATGCTTCACTACCAGATGAACTCTATGCCTTCTATGCACACTTTGAAATGGAGAGCACAACTACAGATTTGAAGATCCCTGCTGCACCTGATGACCCTGTGATCTCCGTCTCAGAGGTGGATGTTAGGCTGTCTTTAAAAAGAGTGAACCCTTGCAAGGCAGAAGGTCCTGATGGAGTACCTGGTAAGGCTCTGGAAACCTGTGCCAACCAACTGACGGGAGTATTCAAGGATATTTTCAACCTCTCTCTGCTATGGGCAGAAGTTCCCACTTGCTTCAAAAAGGCAACAATTATACCAGTGCCTAAGAAGAATAATGTGGGCTGCCTTAATGACTATCGCCTAGTAGCACAGACATCGACAGTGATGAAATGCTTTGAGAGGTTAGTCATGACGATACTGAACTCCTCCCTCAGCAAGGACTTGGACCCATTGCAATTTGCCTATTGCCACAATAGATTAATGGCAGACGCAATCTCAATTGCTCTCCACATGGCTTTAGACCACCTGGACAACACAAACACCTATGTCAGGATGCTGTTCATCGACTGTAACTCAACATTTAATACCATCATTCCCACAATCCTGATTGGGAAGTTTCAGAACCTGGGCCTCTGTACCGCCCTCTGCAATTGGATCCTCAACATCCTAACCGGAAGACCACAGTCTGTGCTGATTGGTGATAACATATCCTCTTCGCTGACGATCAACACTGGTGCACCTCAGGGGTGTGTGCTTAGCCCACTGCTCTACCCTCTATATACACATGACTGTGTGACTAGGCATAGCTCAAATACCATCTATAAATTTGCTGACGATACAGCCATTGTTAGTAGAATCTCAGGTGGTGACGAGAGGGCATACAGGAGTGAGATATGCCAACTAGTGGAGTGGTGCCACAGCAACAACCTGGCACTCAACGTCAGTAAGATGAAAGAGCTGATTGTGGATTTAAAGAAATGGTAAGACGAAGGAACGTATACTAATCCTCATAGAAGGATCAGAAGTGGAGAGAGTGAGCAGTTTCAAGTTCCTGGGTGTCAAGATCTCTGAGGATCTAACCTGGTCCCCACATAACGATGTAGTTATAAAGAAGGCAAGACAGCAGCTATACTTTATTAGGAGTTTGAAGAGATTTGGCATGTCAACAAATACACTCAAAAACTACTGTAGTTGCACCGTGGAGAGCATTCTGACAGGCTGCATCACTGTCTGGTATGGAGGGCCTACTGCACAGGACCGAAAGAAGCTGCAGAAGGTCTTAAATCTAGTCAGCTCCATCTTGGACACTAGCCTACAAAGTACCCAGGACATCTTTAGGGAGCGATCTCTCGGAAAGACAGCGTCTATTATTAAGGATTTCCAGCACCCAGGACATGCCCTTTTCTCATTGTTACCATCAGGTAGGAGGTACAGAAGCCTGAAGACACACACTGAGCGATTCAGGAACAGCTTCTTCCCCTCTGCCATCCGATTCCTAAATGGACATGGAAGCTGTGGACACCACTTATTTTTTAAAATATACAGTATTTCTCTTTTTGCACACTTTTAAAAATCTGTTCAATATATGTAATTGATTTACTTGTTTATTTATTTTTTTTATTTTATTTTTTTCCTCTCTGCTAGATTATGTACTGCTGCTGCTAAGTTAACAAATTTCACATCATACGCCGGTGATAATAAACCTGATTCTTCTGATTCTGATTCCATTTGCCACCACCAATGCTGGTGAGTTCTTCTGTCATCTTGACTGTTGAGTTTAATGGATTTTGCTTGTTCTACTTGTTGTAGGGGAAAGAATGCTCATGGCTAACCTTGCACCATTATGCTTATGCTTCTTTGACACTGATTACTGATTAGCAGCAATTACAGCCTCGAGTCTGTGTGGGTACGCCTTTTGGTTTTGCACATCTGGACACTACAATTTTTCCCCATTCTTCTTTACAAAACTGCTCAAGCTCTGTCAGACTGCATGGGGATCATGAGTTAACAGCCCTTCACAAGCCTTCTAGGGCCTGCTGCACAGAAGCATCCCCACAGCACAATGCACCCACCACCATGCTTCACGGTGTTTGTGATGATGTGCAGTGTTTGGTCCGATGGCCAAAAATCTCAAGCAACACACATCAAAGTTGCTGGTGAACGCAGCAGGCCAGGCAGCATCTCTAGGAAGAGGTACAGTCGACGTTTCGGGCCGAGACCCTTTGTCAGGACGAACTGAAGGAAGAGCTAGTAAGAGATTTGAAAGTGGGAGGGGGAGGGGGAGATCCAAAATGATAGGAGAAGACAGGAGGGGGAGGGATGGAGCCAAGAGCTGGACAGGTGATAGGCAAAGGGGATATGAGATAATCATGGGACAGGAGGCCCAGGGAGAAAGAAAAGGGGGAGGGGGGGAAAAACCCAGAAGATGGGCAAGGGGTATAGTGAGAGGGACAGAGGGAGAAAAAGGGGAGACAGAGAAAGAATGTGTGTATATAAATAAATAATGGATAGGGTACGAGGGAGAGGTGGGGCATTAGCGGAAGTTAGAGAAGTCAATGCTCATGCCATCAGGTTGGAGGCTACCCAGACGGAATATAAGGTGTTGTTCCTCCAACCTGAGTGTGGCTTCATCTTTACAGTAGAGGAGGCCGTGGATAGACATATCAGAATGGGAATGGGATGTGGAATTAAAATGTGTGGCCACTGGGAGAATCTGCTTTCTCTGGCGGACAGAGCGTAGGTGTTCAGCAAAACGATCTCCCAGTCTGTGTCGGGTCTCACCAATATATAGAAGGCCACATCGGGAGCACTGAACACAGTATATCACCCCAGCCGACTCACAGGTGAAGTGTCGCCTCACCTGGAAGGACTGTCTGGGGCCCTGAATGGTGGTAAGGGAGGAAGTGTAAGGGCATGTGTAGCACTTCTTCCGCTAACAAGGATAAGTGCAAGGAGGGAGATCAGTGGGGAGGGATGAGGGGGGACGAATGGACAAGGGAGCCGCATAGGGAGCGATCCCTGTGGAAAGCGGGGGGGGGGAGGGAAAGATGTGCTTACTGGTAGGATCCTGTTGGAGGTGGCGGAAGTTACAGAGAATAATATGTTGGACCCGGAGGCTGGTGGGGTGGTAGGTGAGGACAAGTGGAACCCTATTCCTAGTGGGGTGGCAGGAGGATGGAGTGAGAGCAGATGTATGTGAAATGGGGGAGATGCATTTGAGAGCAGAGTTGATGGTGGAGGAAGGGAAGCCCCTTTCTTTAAAAAAGGAGGACATCTCCCTCGTCCTGGAATGAAAAGCCTCATCCTGAGAGCAGATGCAGTGGAGACGGAGGAATTGCGAGAAAGGGATGGCATTTTTGTAAGAGACAGGGTGAGAAGAGGAATAGTCCAGATAGCTGTGAGAGTCAGTAGGTTTATAGTAGATATCAGTAGATAAGCCGTCTCCAGAGATAGAGACAGAAAGATCTAGAAAGGGGAGGGAGATGTCGGAAATGGACCAGGTAAACTTGAGGGTAGGGTGAAAGTTGGAGGCAAAGTTAATGAAGTCAACGAGCTTATATTCCGTCTGGGTAGCCTCCAACCTGATGGCGTGAACACTGACTTCTCAAACTTCCGCTAATGCCCCACCTCCCCCTCGTACCCCATCCGTTATTTGTTCATATACACACATACTTTCTCTCTCTCTCTTTTTTCTCCCTCTGTCCCTCTCACTATACCACTTGCCCATCTTCTGGGTTTTACCCCTCTTCCCCTTTTCTTTCTCCCTGGGCCTCCTGTCCCATGATCCTCTCATAGTGGGCAAAATTGGGGCACATGGTATTGGGAGCAGAGTGCTGGCATGGATTGAGGGTTGGCTGGCTGACAGAAAACAAAGAGTAGCGATTAACGGGTCCCTTTCGGAATGGCAGGCAGTGACCAGTGGGGCACCGCAGGGTTCAGTGCTGGGAACGCAGCTGTTTACAATATACATTAATGATTTAGATGAGGGAATTAAAAGTAACATTAGCAAATTTGCCGATGACACAAAGCTGGGTGGCAGTGTGAAACGTGAGGAGGATGTTATGAGAATGCAGGGTGACTTGGACAGGCTGGGTGAGTGGGCAGATGCATGGCAGATGCATGGCAGATGCAGTTTAATGTGGATAAATGTGAGGTTATCCACTTTGGTGGTAGAACGGGAAGGCAGATTATTATCTAAATGGAGTCAAGTTAGGAAAGGGGAAGCACAGCGAGATCTAGGTGTTCTTGTACATCAGTCACTGAAAGCAAGCATGCAAGTACAGCAGGCAGTGAAGAAAGTTAATGGCATGCTGGCCTTCATAACAAGGGGAATTGAGTATAAGAACAAAGAGGTCCTTCTGCAGCTGTACAGGGCCCTGGTGAGACCACACCTGGAGCACTGTGTGAGTTTTGGTCTCCAAATTTGAGGAAGGACATTCTTGCTATTGAGGGAGTGCAGCGCAGGTTCACAAGGTTAATTCCCGGGATGGCAGGACTGTCATATGTCGAAAGATTGGAGCGACTGGGCTTGTGTACTCTGGAATTTAGAAGGCTGAGAGGGGATCTTAGTGAAATATATAAGATTATTAAGGGATTGGACATGCTGCAGGCAGGAAGCATGTTCTCGCTGATGGGTGAGTCCAGAACCAGAGGCCACAGTTCAAGAATTAGGGGTAGGCCATTTAGAACGGAGTTGAGGAGAAACTTTTTCACCCAGAGAGTGGTGGATATATGGAATGCTCTGCCCCAGAAGGCAGTGGAGGCCAAGTCTCTGGATGCCTTCAAAAAAGAGATGGATAGAGCTCTTAAAGATAGCGGAATCAAAGGTTATGGGGATAAGGCAAGAACTGGATACTGATAGTGGATGATCAGCCATGATCACAGTGAATGGCGGTGCTGGCTTGAAGGGCCGAATGGCCTACTCCTGCACCTATTGTCTATTGTCTATTGTCTATATCCCTTTTGCCAATCAACTGTCCAGCTCTTGGCTCCATCCCTCTCCCTCCTGTCTTCTCCTATCATTTTGGATCTCCCCCTCCCCCTCCCACTTTCAAATCTCTTACTAGCTCTTCTTTCAGTTAGTCCTGAGGAAGGGTCTCAGCCTGAAACGTCGACTGTACCTCTTCCTAGAGATGCTGCCTGGCCTGCTGTGTTCACCAGCAACTTTTAATGTGTGTTGCTTGAATTTCCAGCATCTGCATAATTCCTTGTGTTTGCACCTAAAAATCTCAACCTTTGGTTTCATCAGACCATAGAACCTTCTTCCAACTGACTTCAAAGTCTTCTGGCAAACTTAAGCTGAGATTCCACGTGAGTTTTTTTCAACAATTGCTTTCTCATTGCCACTCTCCCATAAAGCTACGACTGGTGAAGCATCTGGGCAACAGTTGTTGTATGAGCAGTCTCTCCCATCGCAGCCACTGAAGACTGTAACTCCTCCACAAATGACACAGGTCTCTTGGTGGCCTTCGTCACTAGTTCTCTTCTTGCACGGTCGCTCAGTTTTTGAGGATGGCCTGCTCTGGGCAGATATATGTCTGAGCCATATTCTTTCAATTTCTTGATGATCGACTTAACTGTACTCCAAGGGATATTCGGTGACTTGGAAGTTTTCTTGTATCCATCTCCTGACTTGAGATTTTCAATAATCTTTTTGTGAAGTTGCTTGGAGTGTTCTTTTGTCTTCCTGGTGTAGTTTTCGCCAGGATACTGATTCACCAGCAGTTGGACTTTCCAGATACAGGTGTATTTTTACGACAATCAATTCAAACATCTTGACTGCAAAGGTTTCCAAAATAGATCTCCATTTCATAGGTTTCAAAGGTACATTTAACGTCAGAGAAACGTGTACGATATACATCCTGAAATGCTTTTACTTCACAACCAACCACGAAAACAGAGGAATGTCCTAAAGAATGAACAACAGTTAAATGTTAGATAGCTAAAGTTCTGCCCAACTCCCTTCCCTCCTGTGCATAAGCAGCAACAAGCAACGATCTGCCCTCCCCCACCGGCAAAAAAAGACATTGGCACCCGCCCCAAGCACTTAAGCGTGAGCAAAGCACCAGTAAAGACACAGACTTGCAGTTACCCCAAATACTACATTATTCACCCAGCATTCGAAATACCACGGGCTCTCTCTCTCCCTGATAAGGGAGAAAAAGGTGTCTCTGTTTCACTGCGAGTGGAGGCATAACAAACAATTCGCAGGTTTACGATTTTAAAAGTCCGTTACGTCGCTTTTTTCAAGCACTGTGCCCAAAGATTTCGAGTCTCTGGGCACAAAGCCGTAGATATTTTGACTCCCCCAATGACACACGGGTCTCCTACCGTGACATCGCCCTTCAATCCACCCGTCTCCAGAGCCCTGCAATCCTAGGCCTCCAAAGCCGAGCTGAACTCCTAGGTCGAGCCCTTGATGTGCCGAACAACGGCCAGTTATAAAACCCCGAGAGTGGGTCCCATTCCCGCAAAGAAGCGTAGTCGGTGTGTAACTCCAGGTTATGTATATGATGCCTAAGACTTATGCACGGTACAGAGGTAAGTTTATGTAGTGCTGCCACAAAAAACAATCTGTCATATGCGAGTGATGATAAACCTGATTCTGATATGGGTCTCTGTTGTGGACTGAGAGTGGGAAGGGACAGGGAGAAGGGAATCATGGCTGGGAAAACAGGAAGGGAGAAGGGAGAGTGTGGAAAGCACCAGAGAGACCAGAGTCTCTCCTGATGAAGGGTCTCGGCCCGAAAAATTGACTGTACCTCTTCCTAGAGATGCTGCCTGGCCTGCTGCATTCACCAGCAACTTTTATGTGTGTTGCAGAGAGACCTGAGTTTGGAATCAAATGACCTTGTCTGGTGTCTCAGGGCTAGATGTCTCTGCACCTGTGCCCTTCCTCCACCCTCTAGTACACCTTCTCTGCCACCTGTCCCACACCCCTCCCATGGCGTTCCACCCTTGCCATTCCCAAATCCTTTGGTCCCACCAGATTTACAAACTTGTTGTCTGCTCCACTTTGACAAATACAGTACTGTGCAACATTCTTAGGCACCCTAATTGTGCATATCTGCCTAAAACTTTTGCACAATATTGTATATACATATACGTATCTTTTTAATTGTAATTTATAGTTTTTTATTATGTACTGCACAAGAGATGGGTTATACAGCTCTCGTTACATGCATGTGCAGTTCAACCCTTTGAGTGATTATGCAGAACGTTTGAAGTTAATCACTCAGCTCCTTCTACCTTAGGCCACAAACTTATCAATCACCCCTGCCGTGGACCACTTGCACGATCCAAGATGCTGACTTCTACAAAGAAAGGATCTGCATGCTCCACGACCGCTGGACTAAGTGTGTACATGTAGGAGGGGACTATGATGGAAAATGAATGAGCTAGCTTTTCTAAAATTGACTCCTTCTACCTTAGGCCATGAACTTATCAATCACGCCTTGTAATTAAGCCTTTCCCTATCCATATTTCAATATCAAAATGTACTTTTACTGATATTCTCATCAACTGAGAATCTCAAAGCTATACAGAATCCATGCTCAGGTAGATCAAAGTAAATTTATTATCCCAAGTATGTATATGACACCATATACTACTCTGAGATTTATTTTCTTGTATGCATTCATAGCAGACAAACAAATACAATAGGATCAATGAAAAATTGCACACAAGACTGACAAGCAACCAATGTGCAAATACAAAAAAAATGAATAAATAAATATCTTTGAGAGCATGAGTTGTAGAGTCCTTGAAAGTAAGTCCGTGAGTCATGAAATCATTTCAGTGTTGAGGGGAGTGAACTTACCCATGATGGTTTAAAAGCATGCTTTTCTGAATATAGTTGCTGCCACATGATTGGCTGATTGATGAGCAGGTATACAGGTATAGCTGATAAAGTGGTCAATCGATGACCATATCGTATGGGTGGAGTTAGAGTTGTGTCCATTAGAAGCATCCAGTCAAGGTCAAGAAGCTCAGTTTGTTGTTCAGACCAAACATCAGAATGGGGAAGAAATGTGGTCCAAGTGACTGACTATGGAGTGATTGTTGGTGCCAGACAGGATGATTTGAGTGTCTCAGAAACTGCTGATCTCCTGGGACTTTCACGCACAAGAATCTCTAGAGTTTACACAGAATGCTGTGAAAAACAAAAAAAAAACAGACAATGAGCTTGCAGTTCTGTGCGTGAACCTTGTTAATGAGAGAGATCAGAGGACAGCCATAATTCAAATAGCCACACCCTTCAACAGTGGTGTGTAGAAGAGCATCTCTGAACATGCAACACTTCAAACCTTGATGTAGATGGACCACAGCAGCAGAAGACCACGGATATACTCAGTGACCACTCCATTAGGTACAGCAGGCACCCAGTAAAGTAGCCAATGAGTGTATGGTGCCTTGATAAAAAAAATGGAAAAGATCAACAGGGAGAGGCCAAACTTCTTTAGCCTCCTGTTGAAATGGAAGATTTGGTTAGCTTTCTTGCCTTTTCATCATCACTGGACCTGAACATGCTATTGGGGATGTATATTGGTAAAAATGCTAATCATGCTTTTCCTCAGAATAATGCCCAGAGACCTTGAATACCTACCTTATTGACAGACCGGGATCTTCCTGGTATCTTGATTGAAAGCCATTGCTTTCAACATTACAAAAATTTCACAGCACTGCACAAAGAATCCAAGAACAAACTTCTTAAATACAATTTGTTGAAATGAAGTCTATTAGGAAATTAACAGCTTTAAGATATCATTGGCAGGTGTAATGGATTACAAATGAAACAAAATAAATAAATCCATTTAACCCACAGGGAGGAAAGAAGCAGTTTCACATTTTTTCACATGGCCAGTTATATTTGAAAACAAGTAATATACCTAGTGATGTTAATTAGCATAAATATTACATTAAGAGAAATAAAAATTGCATATAAAACACAGTTGCTTTTGAAACGATAGTTGAATTCATGTCAGCACATAGAGACAGAGGGTCATAGAATCGTAGGGAAGTACAGCACAGAAACAGGCCCTTCGGCCCACCTTGCCCATGCTGTACCATTTAAACTACCTACTCCCATCGACCTGCACTGGGACCATAGCCCCCCATACACCTACTTCCCATGTACTTCTTTTAAACATTGAAATCGAGCTTGTATGCACCACTTATGCTGGCAGCTCATTCCACACTCGCACAACCCTCTGGGTAAAGAAGTTTCCCCCTTATTTTCCCCACAAACCTCTTACCTTTCGTCCTTAACCCGTGACCTCTATTTGTAGTCCCACCCAATGTCAGTGGAAAAAGCCTGCTTGCATTTACCCTATCTATACCCTTCATAATTTTGTATACCTCTATCAAACCTCTTCTCAACCTTCTACGTTCTACAGAATACAGTCCTAACCTATTCAATATTTCCTTCTAATTCAGGTCCTCATCCTTGTAAATTTTCTCTGCACTCTTTCAAACTTGTTTACATCTTTTTTGTAGGTTGGTGAACAAAACTGCGCACAATACTTCAAATTTGGCCTCTCCGATTGGGGCGCAAAGTGTATTTATGTAGCTACTAAAGTGGCCACTAAATATATGTTTGTCTCCCTTAGGGAGACTATACTCAGTGATCACCTTATTAGGTGCACCAGTACATCTGCTGGTTAATGTAAATATCTAATCAGCCAATCACGTGGCAGCAAATCAATGCATATGAGCATGCAGACATGGTCAAGAGGCTCAGTTGTTTTTCAGACCAAGCAACAGAATGGGGAAGAAATGCCCTCCCCTTCCCTTTCCCTATCCCAGTTTCACTCTGCCCCCTCCCCTAGCTGCCTACTACCTCCCTCTAGGTTCCGCCTCCTTCTACTACTCATTGTGGTTTCCTCTATTCCTTCTTCACCTTTCCTGCCTATGCCCTCCCTGCTTCCCCTCCCCCACCACTTTATCTTTCCCTTTACTGGTTTTCCACCAGGCACCTACCAGCCTTCTCCTTCCCACCCTCCCCCACCTTCTCTATAGACCCTCTACCCCTTCTCTCTTCAGTCCTGATGAAGGGTTCCAGCCCGAAGCATTGACTGATCGTTTCCACGGATGCTGCCCGACCTGCTGAGTTCCTCCAGCATGTTGTGAGTGTTGCTTTGACCATGGAATGATTGTTGGTGCCAGATGGCGTGGTTTGACTGTCTCAGGAAACAACTGATCTCCAGGATTTTCATGCACAACAGTCTCTGGAGTTTATATAGAATGGTGTGAAAAACAAGAAAAAAAGAGTGGCAATTTGTTAATGAGACAGGTCAGAGGGGAATGACCAGAGTGGTTCTAGCTGACAGGAAAGTGACAGTATAATAACCATATGTTACAACAGTGGTGTGTAGAAGAGCATCTCTGAACACCCACAAAACGTTGAACCATGAAGTAGATGGGCTACAGCAGTAGAAGAGCACAAACATACTCTCAGTGGCCACTTTACTGGGTTAAGGACGTAATTAATAACATGGCCACTGAGTGCAGATTGTATCTGTGACAGAACAAAGGCCGTCTGTGTAACTGGCTGCACAGTGGAGAGTGAAAGCTGGAGAGATTTTGCGAAATAATCTAGCCTGAGTCCACAGCAAAGTCTGGAGAGTCTAAATAATAAATATCCTTAAAACAATCTGCTGTTCCTGGAAATCTTTGAAAAATATATATAAAATTTTGTGAATACTTAGGAAGTCAGGCAGCCTGTGGAAAGAAAAAGAGTTGATGGTTCAAGTCCAGAATCTTTCATCAAGGGAATAATCTACAGATTAATTTGTTTGTTATGTATCGTGTCACATGACGTAGACAATCATGGACTTTCCATGACCATGATTGTTCTTGGCATATTTTTCCAGAGAAGTGGTTTGCCATTACTTCTTCTGGGCAGTGTCTTTACAAGACGGCTGACCCCAGCCATCATTAATACTCTTTAGATATTGCCTGCTTGGCGTCAGTGATTGTATAACCACGATTTGCATTATGGACCAGCTGCTCATACAACCATCGACCACGATTCATGCAACACTGATTGAGGGGCTAAGCAGGTGCTACACCTTGCCCAAGAGTGACCTCCAGGCTAGTAGAGGGAAAGTGCGACTTACACATCCTTTGGTAGAGACATATCTCCATCCTGCCACTATAAATTATCTAGGGTAGTTTATACAATAACCGATGTAGAATCTCCATAAGTTCAAGGAAAATTCAATGGAATTATTTAGATTAAACTTATCAGAAAGAATTCCTGCCAGTGTTTAAACAGAGTCTACAGAATTTTTATTGGAATTGGTTTATTATTGTCACGTATCCTGAGATACAGTGAAGTGCTTACTTTTGTATTCCATCCAGACAGATCATTTCATACTTAAACATTTCGAGAGAGTCAAAAGGAAAACATAATAGTGTTATGTTGGTAGAGAAAGTCCACAGTAGACAGACTCCAAGGTGACGTCTCAAAGGAGTCTATGAAATGTCTTAAACAGAAGAGATGCGGCAGGTGCTGAAAATCCAGAGTAACACAGACAGAACGCTGGAGAAACTCAGCAGATCAGGCAGCATCTATGGAAAGTTATAAGCAGCTGAAGTTTCGGGTTGAGACTCTTCATTAGTACATTCTATGGCATATCTAATAAACCATCATAAGCAGCTCAGAATGATATAAATAAGACTCACTGTTTAGTAAAATTTGGTCAGTCTGAATGCATTTTCTTAGCCAGATTTTCTGGTTGTGTCCAAACTGAGGTTTAGAAGGATATGTACGACACCTACAAAACACCACTAGTCACCAACAGCCAGCTGAAGGCGGCCTCTTTATTCCCACTCTTTGCCTCCTACCAGTCAGCTAAGCTTCTATCCATGCAAGTATTTTTCATGTAGTACCATGTAGTACCTTGTTTAGCAGCCTCATGAATGGTATCTTGTCAATGACCTTCTAAAAATCCAAGTGAACAACATCCACTGACAACTGTTTGTCCATCCTATCTGTAATTTCCTTAAAGAACTTAACAAAATTGTCAGGCAAGATTTTCACAAAAGCATACTGTCATGGTTAAGAGGTTAAGTTATTGTTCAGACCAAACGTCAGAGCGGGGAAGAAATGATTTTGATTGTGGAGTGGTTGTTAATGCCAGACAGTGATGTATGTATCTTGAAACTGCTGATCTTAGATTTTCACTCCTGTAGGCCTCCTTATATCCATCTGAGATTCTGCCCAACTTATTGATAACTTGTAGGACCGTGGTCTTTGCGGAGGAAAGGTCATCTTGCTGTTAGTTTGAGAATATTTATGCCTGAATAATGTGAAATTAGTCTAAGTGCTAAACTTGGAAATTAAAATATTTGCTGAGGACAATTAAACAAGAAACCAACCATACAGGCACGGCATTTTTAATCAAAGTTTTCATTTGGACATCTTCATAACTATTTAGGATAATTTTATTGCACAGTTCTTTAACCATGACCAAATGTGACCGTTACGTTTTGCAACTTTAAACGATTAGATTAATTCAAAGGAAGACATGGGAGCCCGAAAACTGGTGTAATTTTGTCTTTTACTTTAAGTGGGACATGCTGTCATGAAATAAGTTTTTTGTTTGCAGCAGGAGTACTATGCAGTACATAAAATTATTACAGTACTGTGAAAAAGTCTTAGGCACATATGTGCCCAAGACTTTTGCATGGTACTGTAGTAGTTATATGCATTGCATTGTACTGCTGCTGTAAAACAAAAATGAATTTCATGACATCTGTGAGTGGGGACAAATCTGATTCCGACATGGGTCTCTGTTGTGGACTGAGAATGGGAAGCAGCCTGTATGCACGGGTGCAATCAGAAACTTACTTGCAGCCGCTTCACTGGCACATAGCATCAGATGCACAGCATTCAGAAGAAAATCATAAATTAAATACAAACTTTACATGAAAGAATTGATTAAAGGTTAAAGTTATATCTTCGTTTCTCACATGTACTTTGAAACACTGAAACAGACTGTACAGTGAACTGATTCCTTCGCATCAAACACCTATACAGTACATGGATGTGCTAGGGGCAGTACACCAGTGGCATCATGCTTCCGATGCCAACATAGCCTTGCCCACAACTCACCAGCCCTAAACGTACATCTTTGCAATGTGAGAGGAAACCAAAGCACCCGAAGGAAACCCATGAGGTCATGGGGAGAACATACGAACTCCTTACAGAGAGTGGTGAAATAGAACGCGGGTTGATGGTGCTGTAATGTGCTTGGCACTGGTATCATCGCACAGCAATGTGTGGTTAAGTGCCTTGCTCAAGGACACAACGCGCTGCCTCACCTGAGGCTCGAACTAGCGACCTTCAGATCACTAGACCGATGCCTGAACCACTTGGCCACGTGCCACGCTTTTGTAGTATAAAGTGGTTAAGGTGATCATACATAAGCACGAGAAAGTCTGCAGCTGGAAATCCAAAGGAACACACAGTAATGCTGGAGGAATTCATGGCAATAAATAAATAGTCAACATTTCAGGCCGAGACCCTTCTTTAAGACGGACGAGGAAGGGCGAGAAATGCCAGAGAAAAAGGCGGAGGAGGGGAAGGAAGCTAGCAGGAAGGTGATAGATGAAGCCAGATGGCTGGAAAAGGTCAAGGGCTGGAGAAGAAGGAATCTGATAGGAGAGGAGAGAGGACCATAGGAAAAAGGGAGGGGAACTAAGGGGAAGTGAAGAGTTTATGTAGTTGCGACTGAGGTAGTGATTAGGGTTCTGCTGGTTGATTCCAGAACTGAATGGATGAAGGGATTTAAACATGTTAGTGAACCTGATGTTGTGGGACATCAGACGGTGGGGATCCTTGATGATGGATATTGCCTCCTGTAGATGGTGGGGAAGGACGTGCCGGTGATATATCGAGCCAAGTCGACTGCTCCCTGCAACCTCTTAACACATGGCAGTTATTTATAAACATTACTTACTTGCTGCCCGTTACTGCACTGATGTTTAGGGCAGCAATGAAGCTCCTCCATCTCTGCTGGTCTTCAGGGCTTCCCTCATCATGTCAGTAGCTTCCTCGTACTTTTCACTACTGTCAGTCATGCAAGTCCCAGGTGGAGACTCAGGAATATCGTTGCACTCGGATGCAGAAGGATTCTTCATTGTTGTTTCCATAACAACTTTGTTTTACCAGTCAGTTTTAGCCCTTGAGCTGAACCCCCGAACCTGGAGGACTGGTGGAAAATTTGCCGTCTGGCCTTAACCCTTTCACCTGTTCAGCATGGGTGACCCTATCAAGAACCCTGACTCCAGTCAACATAGCTTTCCAGATCAGCAAGGCATGCAAGCCTCCAAACCACGACATGGCTGGGGTCCTCTGGAGGATGCATTAACATGTCGCCATTAATTTTGGATCATCTATTAGAAGTCCCATGTTTTCTCAGGGGGACTTGCACACGCTGATAAGATCATCTGCTCCTTCAGATGGAAAGTTATATTGAGATGCCTCACATCTCCAGTGATACATTATTGCCTTGTACCCTTTCTCGTTTAGCTTACAGTGGACTCAGTTTCATTACCGCAGGACTTGCTTTCCTTCTGCCCTTTTTCCTCCACCTCATTCCATCTGATCAGTGTTTCTCCTGAGCGGGGGCCCAGTCATCATCCATATGGCGTTCACTGCCTTCCCATCATAACAGGTACTGTTTCGTAATTCTCCCCTACCGAGGCTGACTTAATTAAAAGCTATTATTAGTCAATACATGTCATTCAAAACATGCACCAGGAGGAATTATAGATTAATTCTTCATACAGGGAGATGACAGTTTACAGTGACGGGTAGAAATGCACAACACATCCCTCTCATTCCCAGAGGAGCTTGCTTGAGGTGGCTCAGCATTCATTAGACGAGTCCGACCATCACGACTCGAGAATTTGTCGGGTTGGTGCCTGCTTTCAGTTGTCTGACACTTCTTAATTAATCATGGATGCTCAGCAAAGTCATATAAATGTTACCAGAAAGACCATTCAGCCCATTGAGTCCTATACTAGCTTAAGTAAAGCAATCCAATCAGTCCCATTCTCTGTACTTTTCCTGTGTTTGGCAATTCCCTTGTAAAACCCTAACTTAAACTTTACTTTATTGAGAGTTTGAGGGGATTTAATTTTTAAACCTATAATGCTGTGATTTCAACTCTATGTTGTTAGAAGTTTGCAGAGATTTGGTTTCTTTTTTCACCTTATAATGCTCTGATTTTTCAATAGGAGATTGAGAAAATTCTTTTCCTTTTTTTCTACTTCAATTCTGCTTGGTTTTAACTCTCTGGTGGACAACAATGAGGAAATTCATTACATCAGCAAAAACTCTTACTAATTTCTACAAATGTACAGCGGAGATCATTCTGACTGGTTGCATCACAGCCTGGTATGGAGGTTCCAATTCACAAGATAGCAAGAGGCTGCAGAGGGTCAAAGTCTCGGCCACATCCAGCATGGGCTCAACCTCCTCCACCTTTGAGGACAGATTCAGGATGCAGTGCCACAAGATCATGGCATCCATCATGAAGGTTCCTCACCATCTGTGATTTGCCTTCTTGTTAATGCTATCAATGAGGAGGTACAGGAGCCTGATGGTTCACACTCCATGATTTAGGGTCAGCTCTTTCCCCTCTGCCATAAAATTTCTGAAGGTCCATAAACCTGTGAACACTACCTCTTTATTCCTTTCTTTCACAGTATTTATTTATTTGTGTAATTTAGAGTAATTTCATGTGTGGCATTGTATTTCTGCAACTAAGCAACAAACTTCATGACATTTCATTATCATCATCATCATCATCATGTGCCAGGTCGTATGATGTGGATGATCATAGTCTCGTGACCATGATTGTCCTTGGCAAATTTTTCTACAGAAGTCGTTTGCCATTGCTTCCTTCTGGGAAGTGTCTTTACAAGATGGGTGACCTCAGCCATTATCCATGCTCTTCAGAGATTTTCTGTCTGGCATTTGTGTTATATCACCAGGACTTGTGATAAGCACCAGCTGCACATACGACCATCCACCACATGTTCCCGTGTCTTCACGTGACCCTGATCAGGGTGGTGGGGGGGGGGTTCGTTGACTTGCTGCTGCTTGTCGTGGGAGGGGGAGCTGGGGGGGGGGCTTTGGGGTTGTAACATTTAGCTATCATTCATTCTTTGGGGCACTCCTCAGTTTTAGGGGATGCCAGCAAAGAAAAAGAATTTCAGGTTGTATACATTTCTCTGACATTAAATGTATCTGTTGAACCTATAGATTCTGATTGTGTCACAAGGTGGGCACTGGGAATGGACCCAAATGCAATACACAGACACTGAAGTACTAGGAACAGGACTAGGATGCAGGACCTGGGCTAAGACATGGACAAGAAACAAGGAACCCAGACAAGGAACTATGAACTAGGAGCCTGGGCTTGGACTCCAAGCCAGAGACTGGACAAGGACCCAGAACCTGGGTCTTGCCTCGGGCTCGGACCTCAGAACTAGGCAAGGACATGACATGGCTACAGGACTGGATGAGGCTGGGGTCTAGAGGCCTGACGCTGGAGGCTGGGGTCTAGAGGCCTGATGCTGGAGGCTGGGGTCTAGAGGCCTGACGCTGGAGGCTGGGGTCTTGGAATACGGGGACTGATAACTCGGAGGCTAGAGCTCAGAGACAGACTGGGAACTGTACATCAACATAGAGCCGGGACTTATCCTTCGAAAAGCCGGGACTCAGCTTTAACACGACACTAACAAGAGACTGAACAGTACATAGACATAGAGCTGGGAATATCCTTAGACAAGCCGGGACTCAACTTTATCTCCACACCAAGGTGGGACAGGTCCATTCATCGGATAACGGCAGAATGGCCTGACTTACCCAACAGAGGCAAAGACAAGACAAGACAGATCCCCTCGCAGGGCAACAGCAGAACAGCCTGACTTACCCTACGGAGGCAAGGACAAGAGGGGACAAACACCTAAGAACGACAGACAGTTCCATCTCTGCATCAGGGATGCTCCGAGTTGCAGTTACGACCAGCAACCTCAGCTGGCTACGGAAACAGCTGGATCCCTACCTAGCTCGGAGTGGCTGGCAGCCACTCAGCTGGCCCGGGAAACGGCCGAATCCATACCACAAAGACAACTCTGCCGACAGCAAGGCTCCATGAAGCGATGGTTCTCCAACACGGCCTAAAGGTGGCATGTGGCTGCTCTAGCCTTCCACCGGCAGGTTGCTCCCAGGGAATCTTGACAAGACAAACCAACAGCCCACACTCAACCCCAAGGTTACTTATATTCCAAGCCCCAAGATGGGAAACAGGTGCCTATGATTAACCCAACCAAAACAAGGGACAGCTGGAAGACCCGGAGTCCTGAGTCCACGGACCGGACCATGACAGATTGACTCTGTTTTCAGTACCTATACTGACAGTGGATGCTGGAACAAAGCTTGGTCGTCTGTATGCTCACCTGTATGAACAGCTGGTTGGCAATGCAGTCACCTCAAGTGAGGCTCCACTGAGTTACAGATGCCCAACTGAATGTGGCCTTGCAAGGATGTGACTGTAGTTCTTAAGCAAGGTTAGCCAGAGGCCTTTCTCTAAAGCCTAAGTTCAGTTCCAATGCAACAATCGGTATTTATGGCCCAAACTGCAGTACAGTTCAGAGGGTATCATTAACATAAGCTTCAGCTTACACTTGTAGTCTTTTTCATTCATTCGAGGGATGTAGGCTTTGCAAGCAGTGCAAGCATTTAATTGCCCATCCCTTAAAGTAATTGAACTCAACTAAGGCCTTGTCAGTCTGACTATGTTGATATTAAAGGGTTTGAAACCTGTCATCCAGTACTCCCGCCAAATTCTGTATTCACATGCTGTACTCAACATCAAAGCTCATTCATGCCCACTACCAATTTCACAACTCAAGAGTATTCCAAAGCACTTCACACCGAACCAGTAAGGTACCTTTAAGAATCAGGTGGCAGAGGGGAAGAAGCTGTTCCTGAATTATTCAGTGTGTGCCAGAAGACCATAAGGTCAGAAGATATAGGAGGGGGACTGGACCATTTCATCATGGCTTTCCCATTTTCCTCTCAGCCCCATTTTCCTGCCTTCTTCCCGTATCCCTTCATGCCCTGACTGATCAAGAATCTATCAACCTCTGTCTTAAATATACCCAGGGACTTGGCCTCCATAGCTGACTGTGGTAGTAAGTTCCACAGATTCACCTCTCTCTGGCTAAAGAAATTCCTCCTCATCTCTGTTCTAAAAGGACGCCTCTCTATTCTGAGGCCATATCCTCTTGTCTTAGACTCTCCTGCCATAGGAAACATCCTCAGCACATCCACTCTATCAAGGCTTCTTATCATTCGATAGGTTTCATTTAGGACACCCCTTATTTTTCTGAATTGCAATGAATTCAGGCCCACTGCCATCAAACGCTTCTCAAATGACAAGCCATTCAATCCCAGTATAGAAGTATAGAATGCCTTTAGGCTTTGGTGCCTTCTGTGTCTCCTGTCCTGAAGCTGTCCATGTGTATGCCTGGGTGGAGAAAGGAAAGGGGTTTGTTTTGCTGTTGTTTTGTTGCTTGCTGTCTTCTGTTTTGTTATTTTCTGTGCTGTTTGTCGAGCATTGTGGGTATGCTATGTTGGTGCCAGAATGTGCAGCTAAACTTTCAGGCTGCCCCAGCACGTACTAAAATTGTGTTGGTTGCTAATTGGGGCTTAACATTTCAGTTAGAAAATCTTTTCTCAGAAGTGAAGTATTAATTCTACTTCTCTCTCCAAGGGTGCTGCCTAACCTTAAGCAGCATTTTATTATGAAAGCTGGAAAACACTTGAAACATTTCTGGAGAGAAACTGAAAGTTTATTTTTCAACTCTGACTCACGTCAAACTTGGTAAAAGGAGCAAAAGTAACAAGGAAGTGTGGGAAGGAGAGATGGAAGAAAGGAAATATCTCAGATCTCCCTACCATCGGTAGTATCTAAAGGAGGCGCTGCTTTAAAAAGGTAACATCTGTTATCAAAGATCCCACGATCAGGGCCATGCCTTCACCTGGTAGCTACCATTGCACGGGAGGTACAGAAACACAAATTTCTACATACTGTACCAGATCCAACCATTCAGTTCTTCAGCCAGCCTCCACAACCTCATCATTGCAGTTCAGCAACTGTTTCAACACATTGATCATTTGCGCTAAAACCAAATTCACATCTGCTGTTCTAATTGTGCCCTCTCCTTAAAATATTCTGATTAATTTATGCGAACGCTGCTTATCAGATGGCATGTGCCCGTGATGCTGCTGTAAGTATTTTAAACATTGCACAGAGTATCTGGTAATGAAACTAGACTCTGATCCATTGAGACCAAATGAATTAATATGGCAGATTACGCTTAAATGAAAAATCAAAAAAAGGCTGTATATGTCAAAAGATGACTCCTGTAACAAAAAAAAAATGGCCACTAAATGTAGATTCAAAGTCACCTGCTGCTGGAGCCCATCACTTCAAGGTTTGACATGTCGTGCATTCACAGATGCTCTTCTGCACATCACTGTTTTAACGCGTGGTTATTTGAGTTACTGTTGCTTTCCTGTCAGCTTGAACCAGTCTGGCCATTCTCCCCTGACCTTTCTCATTAACCAGGTGTTTTCACCCACCAAACTGCCACTCACAGGACATTTTGTGTTTCCTGCACCATTCTCTGTAAACTCTAGAATCTGTTGTGCATGTCCATTCCAGAAGGTCAGCAGTTTCACTGGTCTGTCACCAACAGCCGCTCCATGATCAAAGTCATTTCTTCCCCATTCTGAAATTTGTTCTGAACAACAATTTAACCTCTTGACCATGACTGCATGCTTTTGCGAAGATCTTACCCGATCAATCTGTTGGAATTCTTTAAGGAAACAACAGCTAGGATAGACAAAAGAGAGTTAGTGGATGTTGTTTACATGGATTTTCAAAAGGCATTTGACAAGGTGCCGCACATGAGGCTGCTTAAGAAGATAAGAGCTAATGAGAAGATAAGAGCTGATTGTAAGATACTCGCAAGGATAGAAGATTGGCCAATTGGCAGAAGGCAAAAGGTGGGAATAAATGGGGCCTATTCTGGTTGGCTGCTGTAACTAGAGGTGCTCCATAAGAGTCAGTCTTGCAACCGCTTCTTTTCACATTATATGTCAATGATTTGCTTGACAGAATTGATGGCTTGGTAGCCAAGGTTATAGATGATAGAAGAAAGGTGGAGGGTCAAGTAGTGCTGAGAATGCAAGTAGTCTGCAGAAGGACTTGGATAAGAGAATGGGCAGAAAAGTGGGAGATGGAATATATTGTAGGGAAGTGTATCATCATATATGTCGGTATTAAGAAGAAAGGTGTGGACAATTTTCTAAATGAGGAAAAAATTAGGAAATCAGAGGTGCAAAGGGGCTAGGGAATCCTTGTGCATGATTCTCTGAAGGTTAACTTAAGAAAGGCAAATGCAATGTTAACATTCATTCTGAGAGGGGAGAATATATGATCAAGGATGTAATGCTAAGCTTTATTAGGCATTGGTCAGACTGCACGTAGAACATTTTGGCATTGGAGAGGGTTTTGAGAAGGTTCACAAGAATGATCCTGGGGATGAAAGGGTTAAGGTACAAGGAGCTTTTTATAGTCCTGAGCTTTACTTGCTGGAACTTAGAAGAATGCAGGGGGATATCATCGAAAGCTATCAACTAATGAAATACCTAGGATAAAGTGGACTTAGAGAGGATGTGTCCTACAGTGAAGGAGTCTAGGACAATAGGCACAACCTCAGAATAGAAGGATATCCCTTTAGAACAGAGATGAGGAGAATTTTGGGTTACAGTGAGGAGGCAGGAGAATGAGATTGTGAAGGATAATAAATCGCTCATGATAGAATGGCAGAGCAAACTTGATGGGCCAAATGACATAATTCTGCTCCTATACCAGAGATTTTCAATCTTTTCTGTTCCATGGACCCTTACCATTAGCCGAGGGGTCTGTGAGCCCCAGGTTGGGAATGTCTGCCCTATATCTTTTAATCTCATTCAGTTGTTGCCACATGATTGGCTGATTAGATATTTTCATTAATAAACAAGTGTACAGGCATACCTAATAAAGTGCCCATTGAGTGTATGTGACAATAATAGACTAATTCCCAATAGCAATATATAATTAAAAGGTCTTTTCCCCTCTCCAAAGAAGCTGCCTGACCTTCTGAGTATTCCCAGCATCTATTGTTTTACTTCAGATTTCCAGCATCTGCAGTTGTATATTTTTAATTATTTTCATTCAGTATTTTATTGTTTGATTTCAGATTTCCGAAATTTGCTCAATCTTGCTTTCATTGCTAAAAAGTAATAGAGTTAACAGTTGGAGGGTCTCTGGCAGACTGCATTTGTGAAATGTGGAACCTATTGTCCGGAAGATCAGCAGAATGAAGAATAATCTTCCTCCTGTATCAAAGGTGACACTTTTGAAAAGCCACTTTAAATTGATTGGCCAATTGGCCACTGGAACGTGATGTTGCCATTAAGCTGATATTCCGTTTTCCTTGAACATATGATCAGTTCCTGCCTCAGTGAATACACTAATAGAACTCGGTCTAGCCTGAATGATTTTAGAGCAGGTGATGCACCAATGCTTGGCTTTCCTTTCCCAGTCCATTTGGCCTTGCTTCAATTTATCTTTTCCATGATTGAAGATCCACACTAGAGCAACTCCCATATGGTGCTTTCATTTTATTTGCTACCAACCTCCTGATTAGTGATTGGACAAAGAGATCTAAGATTGCCAGTATTTGGCTCTCTGGTCAAGTTGCTTCCTAAGGCCAATCTGCAGACTCCATCAAGGCCCAATTGTTTTTTTTTAAGTTCTTAGGGCTAATTTGGGGAACAGAGAGGAGTGTAAGTGGTCAAGTTGGGGTTCAGGGATAGAGATGTTGGGGATTTACAGGTCTGGCCAGAGAGTAGGCCAGGAATATGGAAGGATGATGAAGAACATCCCTAGATATCAGGCTGTCAAGCTCTGCAGACGAGGACCAGCGAGGACAAGATCTGTTAATCATTCACTCCCCTGGGTCATTGAGTACCAGGATCAGACGTCAGTGGGAGGTGGAAGTATGAGGTCAGTGAGTTGGGGATCCTGGAGTAAAAGTCTGGAGTTCTGGGTCCCGTTTTTGGCACGTCCAGGAGCGAATAACAAAGATCAGAGCCTGAAGGTCAATCAGAAGTCGAAATCCAGTGGCCGAAGACTAGAAACTGCAAACTGGAGGCCCAGAGGCCTCTCCTGGGGTTGGAAGACTACCCATGTGTATAGGTTAAAGGGGGGAAAGGACCTTGTTCTGCTGCTGTTTTTTGTTGCTTGCTGCATTCGGCTTTGCTGTGCCAAACATGGTAGGCATGCTGTATTGGCACTGGAATATGTGGCAACACTTGTGGGCTGCCCCCAGTACAACCTTAGGTTGTGTTGCTTGTTAACACAAATGATGCATTTCACTTTATGTTTCAATGTATGTAATAAAAAAAAAATCCAATTCCCTTAAAGTGGTGTCATAGGTTAGATTAGATTAGATGATGAGGACACGCAGTCCTCTTTTGTTGTCATTTAGTAATGCATGCATTAAGAAATGATACAATTTGTTCCTCCAGTATGATATCACAGAAACACAAGACAAACCAAGACTAAAAAAACTGACAAAAACCACATAATCATAACATATAGTTACAACAGTGCAAGCAATACCGCAATTTGATAGAAGAACAGACCATGGGCACCGTAAAAAGTATCAAGGTCTCTCGAAAGTCCCATCATCTCATGCAGACGGTTGAAGGAAGAAAACTCTCCCTGCCATGAGCTTCCAGTGCCACAAACTTGCCAATGCAGCACCCTGGAAGCACCCGACCACAGTTCGACTCCGATTCCGTCCAAAAACCTCGAGCCTCCGACCAGCTCTCCGACACCGAGCACCGAGCACCATCTCTGCCGAGGGCTTCGACCCTGGCCCCGGCAACAGGCAATAGACAAAGCCGAGGATCTGGGGCCTTCCCCTCCGGAGATTATCGATCGCACAGTAGCAGTGACAGCAAAGCGGGCATTTCAGAAGTTTCTCCAGATGTTCCTCCGTGCTTCTCACGGCTGTCTCCATCAAATCAGGATTGTGTATGGCATCCTACTTCACAAATATGATATCAATTCGGAGCAGCCGCGCGCGCTGCGTCGCGCTGCTATCTTCTCCTCCCCTCCCTTGATGAAGAAGGTTTTTGGTACACTGCCCTTCATCAGTCAGACCACTGATTAGAGAAGTTTAGATGTACAAGACATTGGTGAGGACACATTTGGAACCTTGTGTCCATTTTAGCTACAGGAAAGGTATCGTTAAGCTGGATAGAGAGCAGAAGAGGTTTATGAGGATGTTTCGGAGACTCAAGCAATTGAGTTACGGAGAAAAGCTGAACAGGTTGGGAATATTTCCATTGGACATTCAGGGTGGGTGCTGATTTTTTTTTTGCTGAAGTAAGTGGGAGAAGGGGAGGGCCATTGCTTTGCTGCTGCTTGTGCATGGGAGGGGTGTAGGGGGGCTTTAGGGTTCTCGAGTTTTCACTGTCATTCTTTGGGGCACTCTGTTGTTTTTGTGGATGTCTGCAAAGAACAAGAATTTCAGGTTGCATATTGTATACCTTTCTCAGACATGAAATGGAACTATTTGACTATTCAAAGCAGAGGTTGATAGTTCCTTGACTAGTCTGGGTGTCAAAGATCATGTGGAGAAGGCAGGAGAATGGCGTTGAGCAGGATAATAAATCAGCCATGATGGAATGGTGGAAAAGATCAGATGGGCTGAATGGCCTAATTCTGCTCCTATGTCTAATGGTCTTATAAATGAACTTGAATCTTGAAGTATCTTCATCAGAGAAGATCCCTCAAGCTTGTTCCAGCATTAACTGAGATTATGACCAATCTATTCTACATCTACTGGGAAGACAGGATGAAAACAGATGCATTTGTGTCTCCATTTTATAATTAAGTATTCATGACAAGAAAGCTTATTAATCTGCCTTGTAGGTTCTGCATATTTTAATCAAGGTCCTTAAATATTCACTCAAAAAGATCTATACAGATGATTTAAAGCCCATAGTTCATTAGACTGAAACTGCATGATGCATACATTACTTGAGAAATAAAAACAGAGTTCCCCTAATCCTGTCCTTGAGGTTCAAATTAATAACAAATTTAATTCAAATTTCAAATGCTTTCACTGGAGATCAAAACTAAGAATATTAACTTGCCTTGGAAGTTCAGAAGAAATTGTGGAGGCTCCTGAGGAGATATTTGCTTCATTGTTAGCCACTGGTGAAGTTCCCAAAGATTGGAAGGTGGCTAATGTTGTTCTGTCATTTGAGAACATATTAGCTTTAATTGTCACATGTACGTTGAAATATGGAAGCATACATTGAAATGTGTCATTTGGGTTAACAACAAGCGGTCCGAGGATATGCTGAGGGCAGCCTTCAAGTGTCGCCATGCTTCCAGCACCAACATAGCATGCCCATATCTGGGTAATACTTAATAATCTGTATCTTTTTGGAATGTGGAAAGAAACCAGAACACCTGGAGGAAACCACGCGGTCAAGAGAGACCGTAAAAACTCCTTATAGACAGTGGCGGGAATTGAACCCCAATCGCTGGTGTTATAAAACATTTTGCTAACCACTAAACTACTGGAAATAGTTAAAACAAGGGGGCATAATATTAAGGTGATTGGAATGAAGTGTACAGTAAGTGGTATGCCAAAGGTGAGTTGTTTACACAGACTGGGGGGTGCATGGACCACACTGCCAAGGTTAGTGGTAGAGGCAGATGCAAAATCAAGGTCAAATACATTTATTATCCAAGTATATATGCAGTATACAACTCTACAGTTTGTCTTCCTGCAGACAGCCATGGAATAAAGAAACACCATTGAACCAATTCAAAGAAAACATCAAACAGCAGGGACAAACGACGAGGGACAAAATTGGTCCTCTGGAAGATCAGAATGGTGATCCATGTGTAGAGCCAACAGAGATGGGGAGAGATCTTAAATGATTTTTTTTTTGCAACTGTATTTACTCAGGATATGGACACAGAGTCTATAAGATTGAGACAAGATGGCATCAAATTCATGGACCCTGTATGGATTACAAAGAGAGCTGTTTGCTATCCTGAGCCAAATCAGGATGGATAAGTCCCCAGGGCCTCACAAGGTGTTCCCTCGAACCTTACAGGAGGCAAGTGCAGAAATTGCCAGGCCCCTAGCACAGGAAGGTTACCAGAGGACTGGAGGATAGCCAATGTTGTTTCACTGTTCCAGTTAGTCTCTAAACATAAAACAGGAAATTATGGACTGGTAAGTCTGACATTAGCAGTGGAAAAGTTATTGCAAAGTATTCTAAGGGACTGGATACGCAAGTATTTGGACAGACATTATCATGGTTAAGGATAGGCATGGCTTCGTGCATGGTAGGTCATGTCTAACCAATGTTATAGAGCTACTTGAGGAAGTTACTAGGAAAGTGAATGAAGGCAAGGCAGTGGATGCTGTTTACGTGGACTGTAACAAGCTCCAACATGGAAGGTTGGTCAAGAAGGTTCTGTCGCTTGGCATTTAAAATGAGATAATAAATTGGATTAGCATTTGCTTTGTGGGAGAAGCCAGAGAGTGTTAGTACAGGGAGGCCCATGAATAGTGGTGTGCCACAAGGATTAGTACTGGGTCTGTTGTTGTTTGTTATCTGTATCAATGATCTGGATGAAAATATGGTTAATTGGATCAACAGATGTGCAGATGACACCAAGACTAGGGGTGCAGTGAACAGTGAGGAAGGCTATCAGAAAGATCTGGATCTGCTGGAAAAATGGTCTGAAAAATGGCAGGTGGAATTTAATGCAGACAAGTACGAGATATTGCACTTCAGTTGGACCAACTAGTGTAGATCTTACACAGTGAATGGTAGGGCAATGAGGAGTGTGGTAGAACAAAGGGATCTGGGAATACAGGTACATAGTTTGTTAAAAGTGGCATCACAGGTGATAGGGTTATAAAGAAAGCTTTTGGCATATTAGCCTTCATAAATCAAAGTATTGCCTACAGGAGATGAGATGTTACATCGGCCAGGCCTAATCTGGAGACGTGTGTGCAGTTTTGGTCACCTATGTACAGGAAAGATGTAAATAAGGTTGAAAGAGTGCAGAGAAAATTTACAAGGATGTTGCTGGTACTAGAGAACCTAATTTAAAGGAAAAATTGAATAGGTGAGGACTTTATTCCTTAGAATGTAGAAGACTGTGAGGAGATTTGGTAGAGGTATACAGTACAAAATGATATGATGTACAAATAGGGTAAATGCATTCAGGCTTTTACCACTGAGGTTGGGTGGGACTACAACCTGAGGTCATGGGTTAAGGCTGAAAGCTGAAAAGTTTAAAAGGAACATGAGGGAAAACTTCTTCTCTCAGAAGGTCATGAGAATGTGGAAGGAGTTGCCAGTGCAAGTGGTGCGCCCAAGCTTGATTTCAACATTTATGTGAAGTTTGGATAGCTAATTGAACGGTAGGAGTATGAAGGGCTGTGTCCTGGTGCAGGTCGATGGCAATGGGCAGGTCAAATGCTTTTGGCATGGATTAGATCAGCCAAAGGACCTGTTTCTGTGCTGTCCTTTTCTGCGGCTCTATGGCTCTTTGACACAACGCGTAAAAAATGAACAAATGGCGCAAATGGCTAAAACAAGCAAATGACACACCGAATATTAATCATCATGTGTCTTTCATTGGCTGCAGGCCACAGAGTCAGTCCACCCTAATCAAAATCACACAAACCAGCAACTAAAAAAAGGAATAACCAGAAATACAGATAACATGTACTACAGAGTACTCTAAGAATGAATCCAATCCACATCAGCATCGATAAAATCTTGCCCAAGCCCTATAACTTCCTTCAGCAGCAGCAAGTGAGAGAGGGAGGAAGACCAGTCAAACGCAGGCAAATGTGACTGAACATCATCACTCCCCTTCTGCCCTTGTCTTCATTGATTTCAATCTTGCATTAGAGGCATTTAAGAAAATTCTTAGATAGGCACATGGATGATAGAAAAATGGAGGGCTGTGTAGAAGGGAAGGGTTAGATTGTTCTTAGAGCAGGTTAAAAAATCAGCACTACGTCATAGACTGAAGTGCCTGTATTGTGTTGCAATCTTCTATGTATTCTATGTTCTTTATAACTCAAGTTCAAGTTCAATTTGATTGTCTTTCAACCCTTCACATGTATACAGCTAAATGAAACAACATTCCTCTGGGACCAAAGTGCAAACACAGTACATATATCACATACAGCACATAAAATAATATTAACACAATAATGTTTACAGATAATAATAAAACAAATATTTGATGGATGTACAAGATAACATGAAACTCAGTCCTTTGTGTCCTAGCAAATTCCTTGTACATCTTTTCTGCAATCTTCATTCCACTCTTTTGACCCACACTCACGAAAGGAAATGGCTGCTTTTCCTAAACAGCCAAGCTCTAAAACTTCAAAGGCCTCTTTTCATTCTGTAGACAACCTACTGAGCTAGAGAGATGGCAGCCTTATGGCGTGCAAGATTTGTGCCCAATCCTTCATGGTAGAATGCCCCTATGACTCTGACCCAACTTCACCACAGTGCTCTACTGACCTGCCTCGATTCCTTTGCCCATCTGCTCCTGATATATGCTCTCGGACAGCTTGGAGCAAAGTTTGACTTGTGGGTCTCCTAGGGATAAAAATCTGTTAAATAAGGATGAATCAAAATGAGAAGATGTTCCAAAGTTATTTTAGCATTTTATTTTAAAAGGACTGTAATCTGTTCACAGGCAGGCTTAATCAATGCTCATCTTCATTTAATTGCCTTGATATGGCCATATGCTCCTTCCTTTAAATGTCCCTCCAGGCAAACCTTGTTTCTATGAGGAGATGCATGCTGCTCTCAGATTAATCATTTGGATTTGAACCATGGCAGATCAAAAAGCCAAGTAACCAAAAATGTTCCAAGCATATGTTTGACAATCCTGGGAATCATAGAGTCATAGGGTCACAGAACACTACGGCTCAGAAACAAGCTCTTCAGCCCATCTAGTCTGTTCCAGGCCATTAATCTCCTAGCCCCATCGACCTGCACCAGGACCATAGACACAAAGAGGCTGCCATGTGGCTTTCAAGTGATTCATCTGTTTATCTAAATGCTTCTTAAAAGCTGTGAAAGTCTCTTGCTCCACTATCCGATAAGGCAGTGTGTTCTAGATTCATACTACCTTCTGGATGAAAAGAATTCATCACTGGATTCCCCTCCAAGTCTGGATGCATCACAGTTTGGTGCAGAAATTTGTACGATTGATGCTTATTTTATGTTTTTCTTTCAGATCTTGTTGTCTGTAATGCTGCTGCAACATTGGACCCATGCATACATGCAGCTACGGAAAGCAAGTATGACAACAAAACCGAATGGCCTGCTTCCACTTTCTCATCAATGTTTGTGTGTGTGTGCACATGATCTTTCTGTGTGCGTGTATTTCTATGTGTCTAAGTGTGTCACTGGGTGTGTGCATGTGTTTGTAAATGACCGAGTATTTATTTGCATGTGCTTGTTTGTTTCCGCGTCCGTATGTGTTTTTTTCTTTGTGTGTGTGTGTGTGTGTGTGTGTGTGTGTTTGTTTGTTTACGTGTGTCTATTTGTGCAACATGTTTGCACAAGCACAGACTGCCGCTTCACAGTTTTGAAATGATTATCCTGCCTGTTTGTTGCTGTTGCTCTGCCCCAGGCTCTTTGGAAAGAAACACTTTAAGAGCTCTTTAAAATTTCGCAAACGTTTTATGGATTTAACTCAGTGGAAGAGAAGTCATGGTAGTGAAGGCATTCCATGAATTATGAAGACAAAAGGGACTCCAGGTGGTGGAATTTGGACTGAGAACCAAGCTGCTGGAGGAGCAGTGGATCGAGCAGCATCTATGGAGGGAAAGAGACAGTTGGCATCTTGGATTTGAACTCTGAAGCAGGGTCTCAACCACTTCTCTACCTCCACAGATGCTTCTTAACCCACTGGGTTCCTCCTGTAGTCTGTATTTTGCTCATAAAGTCTGAAGCACATCTCAGGGAGAAAAATGCAGGCCGTAACTTGCCAACAGAGTATGTACTTGGATCTATTTTGATAATTTTCTAGCCTGAGCTTCAAATTTTACCCAACCCCAAACATCATAGAGTTACAGGGTTATACAGTACAGACGCAGGCCCTTCAGCCCATCTGTTACATGCCAACCAAGATTCCTATCCAAGCTACTCCCATTTGACCACATTTGGCCCATATCCCTCAAAATCTTTCCTATCTACATACTTCTTAAAATTATTCTGGCTTCTTCCCCCTTCCTTTTCAGTCCTGATGACGGGCCTTGGTCAGAAACAGTGAGTGTTTATTCCTCTCCATAGACGTTGCCTGACCTGCTGAGTTCCTTCAACATTTAGTGTTTGTTGCTCTGGATTAATAAAACTTTTTAAAAGTTGTTAATGTACCTGCCTCAGCCACTTCTTCCCGCAGCTCATTCCATACACAGATCACCCTCTGGGTGAAAACATTGCTCCTCTGGTTCCTATTCCACAGGGAGCCAGGGTGGCGTGGCAGGCAGCCTAGTGCTATTACAGCTCAGAGCACAGGAGATCAGTGTACAATTCTGGCTCTGTCTGTAGTTTTGAGTGCTCTGGGTGCTCCAGTTTCCTCCCACAGTCCAAAGACATACTGATTCGTAGGTTAAGAGGGAGTTAGATATGGCCCTTGTGGCTACGGGGATCAGGGGGTATGGAGGGAAGGCTGGGGTGGGGTTCTGAGTTGGATGATCAGCCGTGATCATAATAAATGGCGGTGCAGGCTCGAAGGGCCGAATGGCCTACTCCTGCACCTATTTTCTATGTTTCTATGTTTCTATGTTATTTGGTCATTGTAACTTGCCCTTTTGGGTGCAAGATACAGATACATCTCTACCCAAGGAGATGTAAGGTGCTCCTTCCTTCTGCTAGCCTGCAGGTCATCATTAGGCAAGCCCCCTCCACCTCAATCAGGGTCACGTGAAGCTATAGTAGCGGGTAGATGGTCACATGAGCAGCTGGTGCATGTCACAAGTCCTGGTTATGTGACCACTGATGTCAGGCAGACAAGCTCCGAGGTAAGTTTATAATGGTGTCACCCATCTTCTAAAGACACTGACCAGAAGAAGGCAATGGCAAACCACTTCAGTCGAAAGATTTGCCAAAAACAGTCAAGGTCATGAAAAATCATGATCAGCCACATCATACGACACGGGACATGATGATGATGAAATTGTCCTGTGATTAAACTGGTCTTAAGTAGGTGAGTCACTGAGCAGTGAGGCTCATTGGTCTGGAAGGGCCTGTCCGTGCTGTATCCCTAAATAAATAAAATAAATCTTTTCCCTCTCATCTTAAAGGGGTGGAAGGAGGATTTCACTGGCAAATAATCATAATTGTTGAATCCTGATACTTTTGCCATCCAAAGTTTCTTCAGAAGTCAAGAATGAGGCACAAGACTTGTTGCTTTCGAGCATTTTATTAAGTTATAAGAACAAAGCAGAAGAAGAAGAAGGGGGAGGAAGCTTGAGAAGAGAGAATGAAGAAAGAGACCAGGGAAAGAGAAGAACAAGCAGTAAAAGAGCAGGGGAAAAGAGAGAAAGATAAAGGAGCTGTGGTTTCCTTACACAAGACTACAGATAATAGAAAATTCAATTGAAATTCCATTGGGAACAGAGATGAGATTAGGCCTCCATTGGTCAGGACCAACCATGAATATTGCGTCCTAGCTGTCTAGATAAGCAAGCCTGAGCAATATGATATAGAGAGCAAGCTGTTGCCTGTGTAGCAAACTCCCCGCCTCCATGTAACTGATAAACCCAAAGGAACGTCAAAGACTGATACAGTTTGGCACCAGCAGCATTGCAGGAGTTCTCTGTCAGCACTGAACTCAATGTATGACTTCCTTAGGGAACCTGGCTCCAGACTTTTCCCACGGGTTTTATTCCCAAAGCCTTCCCTGTGAATGGGTATAGCTGTGAGGCAGCAGAGTTTTGAGATCAGAGTTTTCCTTCTCCTATTTATAAATAGGCATCCGTTAGTCTCGAGAGACCATGGATTTGTGCCTTGGAAGGTTTCCAGGGCGCAGACCTGGGCAAGGTTGTATGGAAGACCGGCAGTTGCCCATGCTGCAAGTCTCCCCTCTCCATGTCACCGATGTTGTCCAAGGGAAGGGTACTAGGGCCGATACAGCTTGGCACCGGTGTCGTCGCAGCGGAATGTGTGGTTAAGTCCATTGCTCAAGGACACAACACGCTGCCTCAGCTGAGGTTCAAACTAGCGACCTTCAGATCACTAGACTGATGCCTTGAACACTTGGCCACGCGCCAACACTCCTTCTCCCAGATGAGCTAGCAAACATAGCTGACGGGCCCTATCTGCCTGAAGTGACTGGTTTTAAAGCACCAGTAACCTGCCTTTGCCTCTTCTCCTGTCAGAAGATATGGTTCCACTGAGCTTAGTAGCTAAGCTATGTCTGAATACCAGGAGCTGAACTTGGTTGTCAGAGGCTATTTGAGGCATAGACCATTGGGAGCATTTAATAGGTAGTGACTTTTTGCTTCACACCCTACCATGTCGCGAAGAGAGCCTTTGGCACTGTGGCCTTTGTGAATCAAAGTACTGAGTACAGAAGTTGGGATATTATATTGAAGCAGTATAAAGTATTGAAGAGGCCTAATTTGGAGAATTGTGTGCAGCTCTGGTCACCTGCCAAAGATTGAAAGAGAATATTTACAAGGATGTTGCCAGGACTGGAGGACTTGAGTTATATGGAAAGGAAGGACTTCATTCTCTAGCACGTAGGAGAATGAGGTGAGGTTTGATAGAGGTATATAAGATTATGAGGGTATTAATAGAGTAAATGCAAGCAGGCTTTTTCAACTTAACTGTTGACTGTTTATTCATTTCCGTAGATGCTGCTTGATTTGCTGAGTTCCTCCAGCATTTTGGTTGTGTTTTTCCACCGAGGTTGGGTGAGATTAGGACTGCGAGGGTAAATGGTGAAATCTCATAGGTGAACATGAGGGGAACTGGCTGCATCTTCATCTGGTATGAGAGGGCTACTGCACAAGATCGAAGTAAATTGCAGAACCTTGTAGAATTAGTCAGCTCTGTCATGGGTACCAATCTCCGTACTATCCAAGACATCTTCGAGGAGCGGTGCCTTAGGAAGGTGACGTCCATCATCCCCACCACCCAAGACATGCCTTCTTCACACTGTTACCATCGGGAAGGATGTACAGAATCCTGAAGGCACACACTCAGCTTCATCCACTCTAAATGGACTTTGAACCCATAAACACTACCCCACTACCTTTTTTATATCTTTTTTTTTGCACGACTTACTTTAACTTAACTATTTAATAGCCATAGATACACTTAATGTAACTCTTTTTTTCCCTCTATATTTATTGTACTGCTGTAGTTAAGTTAACAAATTTCACAACATATGCCGATGATACTAACACTGAACAGATTCTGTTTCACTCAGAGGGCGATGAGAATGTGGATCGAGCTGCCAGCACAACTGGTGAATTTCAACATTTATGAGATATTTGGATAGGTCCATCGATAGAACGGGGGAGGAGGGCTACGGTCTGGGTGCAGATAAATGGGACTAGGCACAACATTAGTTTGGCGCAGACTAGATTCTGTACTAGAGTGTTCGATGACTCTGTGACTCTATGTCCTTAAAGCCTGATTTTGTGCTGTACTGTTCTATGTTCCTAAAATCAGCAGATTGTCTTTTGCTGCTGATACAGATGGCAGGCAAACTCATCTGTAGTTCCTTTTTTTTTCTTTCTTAATCATTTTTAAGATAGTGGACAGGGATTTTCTGTCTTCCAACCTTTGAGAAACATTCTGGAACTCAAGAAAAGTTGGAAGCTGTCAGCTACTGAACCCAATGACTGTTGAAAAAGATAAACATGAGAGATTTGGAAGATGCTGGAAATCCAAAGCAACACATTCAAAATGCTGGAGGAATCAGAAGGTCAGGTATCATCTCTGGAAAGGAATAAACAGTTGAAGTTTTGGGCTGAGACCCTTCATCAGGACTGGAAAGGGGGAGACTGCCTGTTGCCACTGATGGAGTAACAACTCTCTACTGCTGCTTCTAATTTACTTACTTTTCTCTCCAACTTTTTGAAATACTATTGCTGGACGGGATATTATTTTAATCTTCTCCGTGGATTGTCACCTTGTCGTGGTGGAGAAGCTTGTGTGGTCCTGTGATCCCGAGAGCAATGCCGTCTGGAGCCATGCTCCTGGTAGGGTCACCCATGGGGGTAAGGTCGAGGGTGAGGTCCCTGACAAAGAACAGTCCAACCAAGACCTCAACGGTGGAACAGGCAGATGAAGTTACCTCGAACTCAACGGCTGTTAAGGCAGATGAAGGCTGCAACAAATCCATCAGCTCCAATCGTCGTGGTTTCCATGCCATTGGAATCAGTTGGTTGATTTGTGAAGTATCGTGTGCTTCTTGGAGTGCAACATCAAGTACACGTTAAACAAATACACGCACAGGTGTCTTCACTCTGTGGGCCACTTCTTCAGAATGAAGACCATCATCCTCGACCTCGAGGGATAGCCACGACGATTATTTTAATATGACTACTAAAGCTGCTTTTGAAGATATTATGAGTTCAATTCAAAAGCTTACTGAGGAGTTTCAAAAGTTTAGAAAAGAAATTAGCACTGAAATTAAACAAATAGGTATGAAACTAGAAAATATTCAAGCAATTCTAACCGAACATGATAAGAAGATAAAGGAACATGTAGATATTATTACTTTACTGGACGGGAGAAGGGATGATATGCAAAAGCTATATGAAAAACAATTTAAGACCAATGAAGTGATGAGACAGAAAATTATTGATTTGGAAAACAGAAGTAGGAGGAACAACTTATGAAACCTGGGACTTAAAGAACAGATGGAAGGAGATAATCCTAAAGAATTCTTCCGAAATCTTTTGATGGAACTATTCCTTGATATTATAAAGTCTCTGCCTTTCATTGATCGTGCTCACAGGTCACCTATCTACGGATCGGCTTCAAAATCTAAACCAAGATCAGTCATTACATGCTTCCATGAATTTCAAATAAAGGATCGTCTGATTCGAGCTGCCTGTGGAAAAGGTATGATTGACTACCAAGATCAAAAGATACGTATTGTTCAAGATTTTTCATCATTCTGCTAAGTTCAAAAAAGTTATGACAGAGTTATACAGTCAAAATTTTAAAGCCTCTCTTCGTTCTCTGGCTCGACTGAGGATTACATTGGAAGACGGATCATTTAAATGGTTTTATACAAAGGAACAGGTGCAAGAATTTTTAGTCTTAAAAAATGAATGACTATACATATTGAATAGACTAAAAATCTTGCAAAACAGGATATTACATATTAAAAAATGACTGTTTAATATTTTTAGTATGAATAATTGTTATTTCTGTTTGATAAACCCATCTAAGCTTGTTTCTCACTGTATTTTATTTAGTCTTGGTTGGAATGGTAAATAACCCTGAATTCTTGGAGCTGTTCCAACAGGCTTTCTAAGGGAATGTGTTTAGGGGCGGTAGATATTGGTTGCTCTATAACCGAGTTTCTCTCTTTGGGAGGGGGAGGAGGGATGGGGAGTCTTTTTTTCTTGAAGCTGATTTGGGAATCTAGTCAATTCTGTTGCTTAGTTAATATATTTCAAGGTTTATTATTTGGGTTTGATATACATTTTTCTGATTGCTATTTTAACCTTTCCTACAAAGAGCCTTAAAATGGATCAAAGTATTAATTTACTTAGCTTTAACGTAAAAGGACTAAATCACCCTGTGAAAAGAAATAAGATTTTTGCCTATATTAAAAAACTTAAGGTACCCATTGTTTTTCTTCAAGAAACACATGTACGTAAGTGTGACAATTCACGCTTTTTTTATCGATGGAGGGGAACTCATTTTCATTCTTCATTTCAGGCCAAAGCAAGAAGTGTTTCCATCCTCATAGATAATAAAGTTCCCTTTGGTCAACATAAAGTAATTTCTGATACTAATGGGTGGTTTGTTATAGTATCAGGGAAACTAAATAACAAATTAATGGTATTTGCCAATGTGTATGCTCCGAATATAGATGACCCAGGTTTCTTTGAGCGTTTGTTTTTCATTTCTGTCAGATCTAAGTCTGTACTCATTGGTGATGGGTGGAGACTTTAATTGTTTAATCCAGTTTTAGATCGTTCATCTTTTAAACCAATGATACCAAATAAATTAACTGTGATTATTAAATCTTTTTAAAAGAAATGTGGCATTGTTAATGCCTGGTGTTTTTTTTTCATCCAGTAGATAAGGAATATTTGTTTTTTTCTCATGTTCATCATACATAGTCCAGGATTGATTATTTTTTTATTGATAGCCAAATGATTCCATTAGTCCGATCCTGTGAATATAAAGAGATTGCTGTTTCAGATCACGCTCTTGTGTTTCTATCTTTAAATCTTCCTGGTCTTCTTCAAACAAATAGATTTTGGCGATTTAATCTAACTTTGTTATCTGATAAAGATTTTTTAAAGTTTATGGAGAGACGAATTACCTTTCTTTTTGGAGAGAATACGTTGGAGGAGACTTCTAGTCTTATCAGATGGGATGCTTTTAAGGCATATATTAGAGGACAAATTAATTCTTATACTGCAAATATTAAGAGGAAAGCTAATAAAGAGAGAAGTGATTGAGCTAATCAGCTGAAACAGTTAGACCAAGAGTATGCCTTGGCTCCAGAACCTGCTTTATATAAAAGACGTGTTGAAATTAAAACTAAATATGATCTTCTTTTAACTTATCCAATTGAAACCCAACTCCTAAAAGATAAAAGTCAATTTTATATTCATGGAGATAAAACAGGTAAACTATTGGCTGATCAAATTAAAACCTTTAGAGCTAAACAACAGATAAAAGAAATATGCAAAGCTAATGGTGATAGGACAACTGATTATTTAGAAATAAATGATACTTTCAGAGAATTTTACTCTAAACTTTATAGTTCTGAATCTTCTAAGGATGATACTATAATGAACAATTTTTTAGATCAACTAAATATTCCTACAATTTCTGCCTACAACAGAAAATTGTTGGAACAACCTATTTCTTTTGAGGAAATTGTCGAGGCTATGCGCTCATTACATTTCAGGAAAGCTTCGGGTCCAGATGGAATTTCTGGAGAATTTTACAAGACCTTTTCTGGGATAGATTAAGTATTAAATACTTTCAGGACTTGTTTGTACAGGGAAGTCATTTTGTTTGAACAATTATCAACTAAATATAATTTACCCAAAACGCATTTTTTCGATATCTACAAATAAGAGACTTTTTACGGTCTCAAATAAGTACATTTCCTAAAAGTCTCAATAAAAATTTACTAGATGTAATCTTTAATCTAAAACCTTTTTATAATAGATCTCTATCTAATATTTATAATACGGTGTTGGGAATGGGAAGTGTTCCTTTAGATAAAATTAAAAATCTTTGGGAACAAGATTTACAGACTTCAATTTCTGATGAAACTTAGAATCAAATTTTTAAATTGGTCAACACTTCATCATTATGTGCCAGTCACTCTCTCCTTCAATTTAAAGTTGTCCAAAGGGCCCATATGACTAAAGATAAGTTGTCTTGTTTTTTTTTAGATCTATCTCCATATTGTGATAAACGTAAAAATGGAGAAGCTTCACTCATTCATATGTTTTGGACATGTCCGAGTCTTGGAAAATATTGGAAAGAAGTATTTCAAAACTTTTCGATACTTTTTAAAGTAAATTTCAAGCCTAATCCTTTGACTGTTTTATTTGGTATTGTTGGAGGAAAGGATATTATTTTGGAGCCATCTGATTTGCACATTTTGGCTTTTATGTCTCTAATGGCCAGAAGGACGCTTTTGCTTAAGTGGAAAGATGTGGCCCCTCCTATTCACGCCCAGTGGTTACGGGATGTGATGTCAGGTTTAAGTTTAGAGAAGATTCGATGTTCAATCTTTGAATCTAATCAAGACTTTCAAACATTGTGGGGACCTTCTCTGAATTATTTTCAAAACCTTTGATTTACTATTAAAGCACAAATGATACTAAAAATCTTTTTTTATTTTTTTTCTACTAATCAGCTTCGATCTTAGCAGTGGGTTAGATTTTTTTAATGTAATAAGATTATTATTTTTCAATGTTATGAACTAATTGACTTATACAAATATAGGGTAAAGAGTCTTTATATGCGATTCAGTTTAATGTATTGACATATATTTTTTTTTCCTGTACTCTGTATTCTTATATATATAAATAAAAATATTAGAAAGAGGACTGGAAAGAAAGGGAGAAGAAGCCAGAATCAGTAGGGAGGAGGAAGAGGAGGAGGAGTACAAGCTGGCAGGTGATAGGTGAAAGCAGGTGAGGCAGAAGATCAGTAATTTAGAGTGGGAGGTGACGATGTAAGACGCTGGTAGGTGATAGGTGGAAGAGGTAAACTGTTGAAGAAGAAGTTATCTGATAGGAGAGGAGTTTGAACTAATTGGAAAAGGAGGAGGAGCTACAGAAGAAGGTGATAGGCAGATGAGGAGAAGAGAAGGGGTAAGAGGAGTGCCAAAATGGACAATGGGGGAAGAGAAAAGGAAGAGAGGGGAGAGATTGCTATGTTAGAAATATTGATATTCATGTGGTCAGGTTGGACAGACTATGAGGTATTCTCCTCCAACTTGATAGTGATCTCAGTGTGACAGTAGAGGAGACTGAGCATGTTTGCTCCATCCACCACAAAAGTCGGATTTCCATATGGCCACCCTTTTTAATTTGACTTCCCATTCCTATTCCACCCTTTCAGTCCATGGCCTATACTATGCTGTACTTGTTCTGCATTTTATATTCCAACTCCCTACGGTTTCTCATAGCCCTGTGCAAAGTAGTTGCCATATCAAGCATTACAGAACTGTGAGTCTAATTTCTGCAAGGAAATTGTTGGTAAGTTCTTTAAAGTGTTTTGAAAGGGTTTAATTAGAGGGAAATCCTATTCCATGCTAAAGATGAATTTCTGGCTTCTCAATCTACCTTGTTTAAGCCCTTGCACTTTATTTACAGCATGACTTTGTGAAGGGCAGATCGTGTCTAACAAGCCTGATAGAGTTCTTTGAGGAGGTAACCAGGCATATAGATGAGGGTAGTGCAGTGGATGTGATCTATATGGATTTTAGTAAGGCATTTGACAAGGTTCCACACGGTAGGCTTATTCAGAAAGTCAGAAGGCATGGGATCCAGGGAAGTTTGGCTAGGTGGATTCAGAACTGGCTTGCCTGCAGAAGGCAGAGGGTCGTGGTGGAGGGAGTACATTCAGATTGGAGGGTTTTGAGTGGTGGTGTCCCACAAGGATCTGATCTGGGACCTCTACTTTTCATGTTTTTTATTAACAACCTGGATGTTGGGGTAGAAGGGTGGGTTGGCAAGTTTGCAGACAACACAAAGGTTGGTGGTGTTGTAGATAGTGTAGAGGATTGTCAAAGATTACAGAGATATTGATAGGATGCAGAAGTGGGCTGAGAAGTGGCAAATGGAGTTCAACCCGAAGAAGTGTCAGGTGGTACACTTCGGAAGGACAAACTCCAAGGCAGAGTACTAATTATATGGCAGGATACTTGGTAGTGTGTCGGAGCAGAGGGATCTGGGGGTATATGTCCACAGATCCCTGAAAGTTGCTTCACAGGTAGATAGGGTAGTTAAGAAAGCTTATGGGGTGTTAGCTTTCATAAGTCGAGGGATGGAGTTTAAGAGTCGCGATGTAATGATGCAGCTCTATAAAACTCTGGTTAGGCCACACTTGGAGTACTGTGTCCAGTTCTGGTTGCCTCACTATAGGAAGGATGTGGAAGCATTGGAAAGGGTACAGAGGAGATTTAGCAGAATGCTGCCTGGTTTAGAGAGTATGCATTATGATCAGAGATTAAGGGAGCTAGGGCTTTACTCTTTGGAGAGAAGGAGGATGAGAGGAGACATGATAGAAGTGTACACGATAATAAGAGAAATAGATAGAGTGGATAGCCTCTTCCCCAGGACACCACTACTCAATACAAGAGGACATGGCTTTAAGGTAAGGGGTGGGAAGTTCAAGGGGGACATTAGATGAAGGTTTTTTACTCAGAGAGTGGTTGGTGCGTGGAATGCACTGCCTGAGTCAGTGGTGGAGGCAGATACACTAGTGAAGTTTAAGAAACTACTAGACAGGTATATGGAGGAATTTAAGGTGGGGGCTTATATGGGAGGCAGGCTTTGAGGGTTGGCACAACATTGTGGGCCTAAGGGCCTGTACTGTGCTGTACTATTCTATGTCTATGTCTATGTCATACCCACCCCTTCCCCCTGCACAAAACGGAACAGGAACATCAACCCCCAATAAATAATCCCTCCCCCCCACAAAAAAAACTGACAGAACATCAAACTCCCAAACCCCCTCTCCTCGCACAACAAAACAGGAAAGGAACAAGTGACTAGAGTGACAAGGCTAGAGTGCTGTGGGATGGGTGGCATAGAGAAAGAGTGCCAGGGTGGGGGGGTGGGTAGTGTTGGCACAGGTGCAGAAACACCCTGTCCTGTGTGTCATGAAATTTGTTTTTTTTTTGTGGCAGCAGTACAGTGCAATACATATGCTATAGTACTTTGCAAATGTCTTAGGCACTCTAGCTGTGTATATAGAAACATAGAAAACCTGCAGCACAATACAGGCCCTTTGGCCCACAAAGTTGTCCCTACCTTAAAAATTACTAGGGTTACCCATAGCCCTCTATTTTTCTTAGCTCCATATACCTATCCAAAAGTCTCTCTATCCAAAATTTTTATTAGTTTCTACATGGAAGAATACAGAGTACAAGGAAGTATACATGGTCAAAAAAGATTTTAAAAAACTACCAATTACATTTTATCTATCCATAATATCAATCTCATTACCCCGTATTCATGTAAGTTAATCAATAGTTATACTGAAGTATAGTAATTTATTACAAAAAAATATATCCTAACCCCTACCAAGACTGAAGCTGCTTATTAAGGAGAAAAAAGGTAAAATACCTTCTCATATAATAAAAAATAATAATAGCCAACATCTGAATTTAAACAGTGAATTGAAGGTTTTGAAAATAATTCAGAAAAGGTCACCACAATGTTTGAAAGTCTGACGAGATCCAGAAATTGAACAACGAATCTTCTCTAAATCTAAGCATGACATAATGTCGTATAACCATTGAGCATGAGTAGGAGGAAAAACATCTTTCCATTTAAACAAAAGCACCCTCCTAGCTATAAGAGAGCTGATGATGTCACTCTGAGGTGGCTTCCTTAACTCATATGTTTTGGTCTTGCCCTCTTTTGGAAAAATTCTGGAAAGATATTTTTGATATTATCTCAACAGTTTTGTGTTTTGACTTACAACCCCATCCTATTACAGCAAATTTTGGTTTGCCAATGACAGAACATAGATTTTTATCCTCTTCAGCCTGTTGGATGATCGCATTTGTTACTTTAATGGCCAGAAGATCCATTTTATTGAACTGGAAGGAGACCAATCCTCCTATTACATTCCAATGGTTTTCCCAAACTATATCATGTCTAAATTTAGAAAAAATTCAGAAGTGACATTTTTGATACTTCGGTTAAATTTGAAGAGACTTGGAAACCATTTATTCAACATTTTCATATGATGTAATTTGATCTTTCCGAATTCTTATTAACTTAAGATAGATGAATAGAGGAGCGGAGTTGACGACATTATTGAACGTGTTTGATTTAAGATATTGGTCCAGCCTTGTTTTGTCCGTTTGCTTTTTTTTGTGTTAGTATTTAGTATTTTTTTGGGGGGTCGTTCTTTGTAATTTTTTTTCTTTTTATTTCTTTTTTCTCTATGATTAACTATATTAAGAGTTTGGAAGTCTATTACACCTGTACTATTTGAAATCTTTTTTGTACATGTTTATCAACAATAAGATTATTCCAATCTCTCTGTATCAATATTGTTATTCTGTTTATAATATTGGAAAATTAATAAAAAGTTTTAAAAAGAACGAAAGAGAGCTAAAGGCCAAAATATGTAAATCAGATGTCTTCAGCTTGATATTTTGTCCGGGAACAATACCAAATAGGACCATCAGAGGGTTCGGCTTAAAATTGACTTTGAAAAGTAATGAAAAAGTTTAAAAAACTTCTTTCCAATATTTTTCAAAACTTGGACAAGTCCAAAACATATGAATTAATGAAGCTTCTACATTATTACATCTGTCACAGTAGAGAGATATATCCGAATAAAAACGAGATAGCTTATCCATATGAACTCTATGTACTACCTTAAAATTGTATGAGGGAATGGCGAAGTATTAACCAGTTTAAAAATTTCATTCCAAGTTTCCTCAGATATTGATGTCTGTAAATCTTGCTCCCAGAGATTCTTATTTTTGTCTAAAGGAACATTCCTCCTCTCCAGTAACATGCCATAAATATTAGATATTGAACCATTATGAAACGGTGTTGTGGCCCCCGGTAAGCCTCAGCTCACTTCCGTCTAGGGGGAGCAGCCTTCAACCCCACCAAACTGGGTAATCAAGTTTGTGTGGATGCTGTGTGATGTACCCCACCCCGCCATATAACAGACAATACACCATATGCAATTAAATAATTACACTTTACTGGAACTATATAATTAGTCTTACTGGAACTATCATATTAATAGGGATAAAATATAAAAGGAAAGTAAAAGGCACCAGACTTATCAAAGATCAACCACTTCATGCACGACAGTTGGAGCTCAATTAGCGGAGTCTTCTTTCCACCATTCAATCCCCTCCGACCCCCTCGACCCGCCGCCTGGGACCAACCACGGTGGTCAACCAGACGCTCCATACGAGTCTGTCTTCATCTCCTCTCCTTGCCAAAAACCCTGGGCCTCAGACTCCCGCTCGGGGGACGTTCCACCACCCAGTTTACAGCATCGCGTCTCCTCTCCCTGTCCCCATCGCCCCTTCTCCCCCAAAGCACGCGAAAAAAATTAGCTTACAGACACACAAGAAAGAATAACATCTATCACAGTTGGTTCTTTCACTCTCTGATCAATAATATAACCCAAACAAGCATACAGAGAGAGAGAGAGAGAGAGAGAGAGAGAGAGAACTCCTTACATCGCAGTTATTATTACAAAAAAGCCATTTTTTAATAATATAACAAAGAAGTCATTTTGTTAGCCTTCGCAGTAACATAAAAGAAGAAACCCCTTACAGTGTCAAATTGAAAATTACATCTCGTAAGTTCTTATCTGAGTTTATAGGAATTGTGCATAATTGAGATCTTAGAAAGTCTCTGATTTGTAAGTATCTAAAAAAGTGAGTTTTGGGTAAGCTGTATTTAGCTGACAATTGCTCAAATGAAAAAAAATGTCCTCCCTCAGACAGAGCCCAAAAACATTTAATACCCAAACTGTCCCATTCTTTAAAAACTAATTCAGTCATGGAGGGTTTAAAAAAAAGTTAGAATAAGTGGGACTTGAAAGGGAAAATCTTAATAAACCAAAGTGTTTTCTAAATTGTATCCAGATCCTCAGAGTATGTTTAACTATTAAATAATCAGTTAGTTTACTTACAGATAAAGGAAGTGAGGATCCAAGAAGAGAAATAATAGAAAATTTATCAACAGAGTTAGTTTCTAAAGAAACCCATACCAGACAGTCTACACGATTAATATAATATAGCCAAAATGTAAGATATTGTATATTAACTGCCCAGTAATAAAACCTAAAATTAGGTAAGGCTAAACCTCCAGACTTTTTAGATTTTTGAGGATAAACTTTATTTAATCAAGGGTGTTTAATTTTCCATATATAAGAGGACAAAGTAGAATCAAGAGTCAAAAAAGGATTTAGGAATAAAAATGGGTAAAGCCTGAAAAAGATACATAAATTTTAGTAGAATATTCATTTTAATAGAATTAATTCATCCAATCAACGATATTGAAAGAGGTGACCAATTTAATGATATCCTTTTTACATGGTTCAATAAAGAAAAAAAATTTCTTTAAACAGGCGTTCGTAATTCTTAATGACTGTTACACCCAAATAAGTAAATTGATTCCTTGCAATTTTAAAAGGGAGATTAGTATTAATTGATACCAAATTATTTAAAGGAAATGATTCACTCTTATGTAGGTTCAATTTATATCCTGAAAACTGGCTAAAATGGGAGAGTAAAAAAAGTACGCAAGGTAACAAGGTCTCAACATTAGAGAGAAAAAGTAATATATCATCAGCATAAAGTGAGATTTTGTGAGTAACGTCTCTCTTTAAAATACCACAGGTACCATTAGATTCTCTTACAAGACCCTGTCATATCCGCCTCCACCACTGTTGCCGGTAGCCCATTCCACGCACTTACCACTCTCTGCGTAAAAAAAACTTGTCCATGACATCTCCTCTGTATCTACTCCCAAGCACCTTAAACCTGTGCCCTCTTGTGGCAGCCATTTCAGCCCTGGGTAAAAGCCTTTGACTATCCACACGATCAATGCCTCTCATCATCTTATATACCTCTATCAGGTCACCTCTCATCCTCCGTCGCTCCAAGGAGAAAAGGCCAAGTTCACTCAACCTGTTTTCATAAGGCATTCTCCCCAGTCCAGGCAACATCCTTGTAAATCTCCTCTGCATCCTTTCTATGGTTTCCACATCCTTCCTGTAGTGAGACCACCAGAACTGAGCACAATATTCTAAGTGGGGTATGACCAGGGTCCTATATAGCTGCAACATTACCTCTCAGCTCCTAAATTCAATTCCATGATTGATGAAGGCCATTGCACTGTATGCCTTCTTAACCACAGAGTCAACATGTGCAACACACATCAAAGTTGCTGGTGAACACAGCAGGCCAAGCAGCATCTGTACGAAGACCTACGAAGGGTCTCAGCCTGAAATGTCGACTGCACCTCTTCCTACAGATGCTGCTTGGCCTGCTGCGTTCACCAGCAACTTTGATGTGTGTTGCTTGAATTTCCAGCGTCTGCAGAATTCCTGTTGTTTGCGTTTAAAGTCAACATGTGCAGCTGCTTTGAGTCTCCTATGGACTAGGAACCCAAGATCCCTCTGATCCTCCATACTGCCAAGAGTCTTACCATTAATATTATATTCTGCCATCATTTTTGACCTACCAAAATGAACCACTACACACTTACCTGGGTTGAACTCCATCTGCCACTTCTCAGCCCAGATTTGCATCCTATCAATGTCCCGCTGTAGCCTCTGACAGCCCTCCACACTATCCACAACACCTCCAATCATTGTGTCATCAGCAAAATTACTAACCCATCCTTCCACTTCCTCATCCAGGTCATTTATAAAAATCATGAAGAGTAGGGGTCCCAGAACAGATCCCTGAGGCACACCACTGGTCACTGACCTCCATGCAGAATATGACCCATCTTCAACCACTCTTTGCCTTCTGTGGGCAAGCCAGTTCTGGATCCACAAAGCAATGTCCCCTTGGATCCCATGCCTCCTTACTTTCTGAATAAGCTTTGCATGGGGTACCTTTGTCAAATGCCTTGCTGAAATCCATATACACTACATCTACTGCTCTTCCTTCATCAATGTGTTTAGTCACATCCTCGAAAAATTCAATCAAGCTCATAAGGCACGACCTGCTGTTGACAAAGTCATGTTGACTATTCCTAATCATATTATACTTCTCTAGATGTTCATAAATCCTACCTCTCAGGATCTTCTCCATCAACTTACCAACCACTGAAGTAAGACTCACTGGTGTATAATTTCCTGGGCTATCCCTACTCCCTTTCTTGAATAAGGGAACAACAGCCGCAACTCTCCAATCCTCCAGAATCTCTCCCGTCCCCAATGATGTTGCAAAGATCATCACCAGAGACTCAGCAATCTCCACCCTCGCCTCACACAGTAGCCTGGGGTACATCTCATCAGGTTCCGGCGACTTATCCAGCTTAATGTTTTTCAAAAGCTCGAGCACATCCCCTTTCTTAATGTCTACATACTCAAGCTTTTCAGTCTGCTGCAAGTCAGCACTACAATCACCAAGATCTTTTTCCATAGTGAATACTGAAGTAAAGTATTCATTAATTATCTCTGCTATTTCCTCCAGTTCCATACACATTTTTCCTCTGTCACACTTGATAGGTCCTATTCTTTTACGTCTTATCCTCTTGCTCTTCACATACTTGTAGAATGCCTTGGGGTTTTCTTTAATCCTGCCTGCGAAGGCCTTCTTATGGCCCCTTCTGGCTCTCCTAATTTCCTTCTTAAGCTCCTTCCTGTTAACCTTACTGTAATCTTCTAGATCTCTAACATTACCTAGCTCTTCTTTTCTTTTCTTCTATGTGCTTAAGATATTTGCACAGTACTGTACATTTCACCATATACTAACCCAAGTTTAAGTTTCTTGTGGGGATTCACATTGGAATGAAGAAATACAATAGAATCAATGAAAAACTATACACAATGTCTGACAAACAACCAAGTTGTAAGAGAAGATAAACTGTGCAAATATCAAAAAATCTAATAAATAAACAAACAAACAAACAAACACACAAATAAATAATACTGAAAACATCAGTTGTAGAATCTTGAAAACGAGTGCAAAAGTTGTAGAATCAGTTCAGTGTTGAGGTAAGTGAAGTTACCCACACCAGTTCAGGAGCCTGATCGTTCCAGGGTAATAACTGTTCCTAAACCTGGTGGTATGGGACCAAAAGCTACTGTACCTCCTTCCTGATGATAGCAGCGAGAAGAGAGCACGTCCTGGATGATGGGGTGCCTTGATAATGGGTGCTGCTCTTTCGTGGCAGCGCTCAGAGCAGACGTGCTCAATGGTGGGGAGGGCTTTTCCTTTGATGGACTGGGCTGTGTCTAACACTTTTCTGTGGGAAAGAAATGAGAATAAAAAGGAGAATAAACATGCAGGAGAGAAGAAGGATGTGTGTAATGGGAATACTGTTCATGGCAAAATATGTTGTTTGAGATTAATCTTTGAGTGCTTACTCTGCCAGAGGCATCAGAACAATATCTTTCACTCTGTGCACAGCAATCAGTCAGGGTAAACTCTGATGTTAAGTGTTTACATCAAGGTACAGATAAAAGAAATGCAAGAGTGCACAATGTATCCCACTTCAGATTAAACCACAAGAGGACTCAATGGAAATGCTTGAAGTGACAGCTGTGTGTGAATGTGGAAATGAGAGATGAAATACTTGTTCTTCCCACCAATCCCATTGCACGTCTGGATAATAAACACTCCTGGATAAAGACAGAAGCCACAATGGAATCGCTATGTCATCACAACACCCAGGGCTATTGCTTTAGAGAGAGAGCTGACTGTAGAGTACTAACAAACCTTAATCAGACTGCTGTTGAATAAAAACCACTTTACTTTTGTTATAAATTTAATACAGTGTGCCACAAGGTTATGTTTGATATAAGCAAGAGAGCTTTGCATTGCTGCGGGTCTCAGGGTCTGAGGTAAACTTATTCCTGTACAAATTTCATAATATATGCAGTGATATTGAACCCGATTCTGATGCTGTCCTGGAGGAACGACTTCAAGAGTGGTCATTGGTGGATAACCACATCAAAGTTAATGTCAATCTGGATTTATTAGCGAGGTACATATGTGTCACCATATCAGAAATTGAGGAGCAATTTCTTTAGCTAGAAGGTGATGAATCTGTGGAATACATTGCCTCAGACAGCTGTAAGGTCAAGTCATTGGGTATATTTAAAATGGAGGTTGGTAGATCCTTGATTTGTTAGGACATCAAATGTTATGGAGAGGATGCAGGAGAACAGAGTTGAGAAGGATAATAATTCACCCATGATGGAATAGTGGAGCAAATTCAATGGCCCAAATGGCCAAATCCTGCTCCTATGCCTTAAGGTCTTGTGCTACCTTGAGACTTTTTTCTTGCAGCATTTAAAGGAAAAATAAAGAAATACAACAGAATTTATGAAAAACTGTAGATACAGAAAGATGGACAAACTTTCAGTCAGTCAGTCAGTCAGTGGGTGCCGTCCCGAATCTAGGGTTGGCAGCTATGCACCTCCATCTTCTTCGATCTTGCGATCGCACCATTGTACAGCCTCTCCTCCAGTTTGTTCTCGCTGGCCGCCTTGGAACCGCCCCTGCCGAACTCGAGCCCGAGGCCAAGTTGGCCTCCAGCCACGACTGCTTCTTCGAGCTCAGCCCTTCCTCAGGCGGAGGCCTTGGGCAGGTCCAGGCACACGGTGCAGCACCCAAGTTCATCATGTCTCTTCTAACTAGGTGCATAGCATACGATTCGTAGATACGTGGTGAGGCTTTAATCTCTTCCACGGAAGATGGCCATTGGCTGACAAACAACCAATGTATAAAACAAGGCAAAATGTGTAAATACAAATAAATAAATAATACAGACAACAAGAATTGCAAGGTCCTTGAAAGTGAGTCCATTGGTTGTGGAATCAGTTCAGAGCTGAGGTGAGTGAAGTTATCCACTCCAGTTCAGGAGCCTGATTGCTCTGTGGTAATAGCTGGTCTTGAACCTGATGTTAATGGACCTAAGGCTTCTGTACCTCCCTCCAGATGTTACTAACAAGAGGAGGGCATGGCTTGGATGGTAGAGGTCCTTGATGATGGATGCTGCTTTTTTGAGGCAACGTTCCATGTAAATGTACTCAAACGAGAAGGAGAACATTGCCTGTGATGGATTGGGCTGTATGCACGACTTTCTGTAGTGCCACAATGGCAGGGCATTGGGAGCAAGGGTGGACCAAAATGAAAGACACATCTTGTGAGGTTAATTAAATTACTTTGTTGTTTGATATCAGGAGAGCTAGGCAGGAGCAGGATTAGCGAACTGGACAAGGACTGAGGACTACGACTAGGCTGGGACCAAGGGTCTGGGCTTGGACTCGGAATCGGCTCCCAGAACCAGAGGAGACATGAAGAGGCTAGGGTATGGACTCCGAGCCTGAGACTGGGCAAGGACCCAGTACCTGGGTCTTGCCTCGGGCTCGGACCCCAGAACCAGGCATGGACATGACATGGGCTAGGGAGAGGAGGAACATGGAAAACAGAGCCTCGGTCTCGGGAGAGCAGGTACGTGGAACCATGGACACATACACAGAACACAGAGTCGGGACCCCTCCTTGGCTACAGGACATAGGGCCAGGAATCATGCCCCTCCACGGGGCAATGGCAAGACCGCCCGACTTACCCCACGGAGGCGAGGACAAGACACAACAAGACACGACTCCCCGCGGGGCAACGGCAAGACGGCCTGACTTACCCCACGGAGGCAAGGACAGGACAAGACAAGACATGACTTCCCGCGGGGCAATGGCAAGACGGCCTGACTTACCCCACAGAGGTGAGGACAAGACCAACACGAATGAACACCAGACAGTACTTATCTAGTTCCGGTGATGGAACTAGACCGAATTGCAGGTGGGGGCTGCAGATGAGGGCTAGAGGCGAGAGGGGCAGAGAAGGGATTCAGACAGGGGGGTAGGACAGGAATCACAGACTGCCAGGGCCAGGACTTGACTCGGAACTGGGAAGCCACCAGGGCCAGGACTTGACATGGTACTTGAAGCAGCCAGGGCCAGGACTTGGACGTGGTACTCGGATGCCGCTGGAGCCAGGACGTGGTGCTTGGAGCTTCCAGGTAGTGCTGAGCTCTCGACTCGGCCCGGGAACAGTAGACAGTGGCTCTTGATTCTCTCCGGCAGGTTAACTGATGGACCCACCTTGATGAGGAAACTTAGCAGGCTAGCTTCGGCGAGGTGACTGGACAGGGTTGCTCCGGTGAGGAAGGGCGAATTACCGGCACTCGCTTCGGGCGGAGAGTAGGCTTGCTCCGGCCAGATGACGTTGGCACGTCGTGACTTTGCAGACGCTCCCGCACCGAACGGCTGAAAGCCAGAGACTATAAACTACCGGTTCAGCCGAGTGTTAATTGCTTCTAATCACCAAAGTCAAGGGACACGGGAAAACAGGGAATCAACAGTCCGGATTGTAACATAAACAAGCTAAATTTAAAGGGACCCCGATCCGGACCATGACATGTAGACACATTTATCCTTGCACAGTTGTGTTTTTAAACTGGGCCATGATGAAACCTGTCAGGATACTCTCCACTGTACATCTGCAGAAGATTGTCAAAGTTTTTGACTCCGCTCCAGTGGGAAATGTTGGAGGTGAAGTGCTGCAGTGAGGAAGACTGGGGTGATGACACAACCTTGTTTGCCACTACCCATTGCAGAACATCTGACTACTGTGGTCCCACCGATGATGACCGCAACTTGCTTGCTATCGTGCAACAGACACAGACTCATTTCAGGTCAACAGTGAAGAAACAGTGGCCATTCAATGCCAGGAGCAAAGTTAATGGACATTTATACTCAGTGGTCACTTTATTAGTTACCCTCTGTCCCTAATAAGGAGGCCACCGAGCATATGTTCATGGTCTTCTGCTGCTGTAGCTCATCCAGTTCAAGGTTCAACGTGTTGTGCATTCAGAGATGCTCTTTTGGACACCACTGTTGTAACACGTGGTTATTTGAGTTGTCGCCTTCTTGTCAGCTTGAACCAGTCTGGCCTTTCTCCTCTGATCTCTCTCATTAACAAGGCATTTTCACCCACAGAACTACTACTCACTAGACGTTTTATTGTTTTTAACACCAACTCTAGAGACTGTTGTGCGTGAAAACCCTGGAGATCAGGAATTTTTCAGAGACTCAAGCCACCCAGTCTGGCAACAACAATCATTTGACAGTCATCTACACTCAGATCATATTCCTTTCCTATTCTGATGATTGGTGTGAAAAACTACTGAACCTCTTGATCTTGTCTGCGTGCTCATATGCATTGATTTGCTGTCACATGACTGACTGATTAGATATTTGCATTAATGTGCAGATGTACAGCAGTACCTAATAAAGTGGCCACTGAATATAGTCTCGCTAAGGAAGACAAACATATACTTAATGGCCACTTTAGCAGTTACAAAAATACAATTTGTGCCTCATTAGGAGAGGTCGAATTTGGAGTATTGTGTGCAGTTTTGTTCACCAACCAACAGGAAAGATGTAAATGAGATTGAAAGAGTGTAGAGAAAATTTACCAGGTTGTTGCCAGGTCTGGAGGACCTGAATTATAAGGAAATATTGAATAGGTTAGGACTGTAATTTTTAGAATGTAGAAGATTGAGAGGAGATTTGACAGAGGTATGCAAAATTATGAGGGGTATAGATAGGGTAAATGTAAGCAGGCTTTTTCCACTGACTTTGAGTGGGACTACAATTATTATGAACACTCCACTTGCAAAGAACTGACTGACCTCAATTCAGTTGACTACAGTGAGAGCGAGTAGTTCCCTGAGGAGTCTCATGGAGCCTTATGATACAGTGGTGTAGCTGGCAGAGTCACTGCCTCTCAATCTCCAGTAACACTGGTTCAATTCTCCCCTCTGGTCTTGTCCATGTGAAGTTTAGACTTGTGACTCTGTGGGTTTCCAGAGGCACTGCCACTTCCTCCCATACCTAATAGGTGCTGGGTTTGGTAAGTTAACTGGTCTCAGTAAATTGTCGCTGTGTGGTTGAGTAGGAGAATTTCAGTGGGGTGGAGGGTGAAGTTCGTGAGGGAGAGTTGATGGTTTTATGGTGAGAATTTGAAAAAGGATTCTTGTGGCAATGAACAATTTGCTGGAGGAACTCAACATGTTGAGTAGCATTTGTGGGAGGATGTGTTCCTTCCTTCCTACAGAAGCTTCTCGACCCGTTGAGCCAAGCACTGGGGTTCCCAACCTTTTTCATGCCATAGACCCTTACCTTTAACCGAGCGGTCTGTGGACGTCAGGTTGGGAACCCCTGTTCTAGCAGATTGATTTTTGCTCCAGATTGCACCATTTGATTAGATTAGATTAGATTAGATTCAACTTTATTGTCATTGTGCCAGGTACAGATACAAAGCCAATGAAATGCAGTTAGCATCTGATCAGAAATGCAAAGAATAGTGTTATTTACAAAATAACTGTGAATAAAAGGGAAGTGCTACAACACACAAATATAAAAGTACTGAGACAGTACAATATGGGTGCAATACTGCTTAGCGCTGTGATGTGAGTTTCAGCAGGGTCACAGCCTCAGGGAAGAAGCTCTTCCTGTGCCTGCTGGTGCGGGAGCGGAGGCTCCTGTAGCACCTACCGGCTGGGAGGAGAATAAAAAGTCCATGGTTAGGGTGAGGTGCATCTTTGATAATGCTTTTCGCCCTGCCCAGGCAGCGTTTATGGTAGATGTTCTCAATGGTGGGCAATTGGGTGCTGATAATCCTCTGGGCAGTTTTCACTACATGCTGGAGTGCTTTGCGATCCAATATAACAATTGCCATACCACACTGAGATGCAGTTGGTGAGTATGCTCGCAATGGTACAGCGGTAAAAGTTCGTGAGTATCCTGGGACAGAGGTGAGCGTTCTTGACGCTCCGCAGGAAATAAAGGCGCTGTTGCTATCTCTTGTGTAAACTGGTAAATTGTTTTTTATTATCACACACTGAGGTACAGTGGAAAACTTGTTTTGCATGCCATCAATACAGATCAATTCATCACAATGGTCCATTCAGGGAAAAGAATAGCAGAAGGTAGAATAAATTGTTACCAATGCTGAGAACATGTAGTGCAGTTAGATAGTAGATCCCGACTTCATTAAAACCTATGCGGATTAGTGTGTGCCTATGAAAACCCGCTGTACATTCCCAAACCAAAAGCTGAGGGTGAACCAGGAGGTACATTGTCTGCTGAGGGCTGGATCTGTGGCAATTAAGTCTGGTGGCCCAGTCTGTACGAGAACACCAGGTATAACTTGCGGGGGGCTATTTCAAGAGCGAAGAGACAATACAAAGCAAAGTTGGAAGCAACATTGAATGCACATCAACTCTGGCAGGATTTGCAGGACATTACTTCTTACAAACGAAACCCAATAGCATGAATGGCAGTGATGCTTCACTATCAGGTGAGCTCAACGCCTTCTATGCCACTTTGAAAGGGAGCTATGGCTGTGAAGATCTGTGTTGCACTTGGTGATCCTGTGATCTCTGTCTCGGAGGCCAATATCTTTCAGGAGGGTGAACCCTTGTAAGGTGGCAGGCCTCGATGGAGTACTTGGTAAGACTCAGAAAACTTGTGCCAAACAACTAGTGGGAGTTTTCAAGTACATTTTCAACCTCTCACTGCTATGGGCAGAAGTTCCCACCTGCTTCAAAAAGACAACAAGTATACCAGTGCCTAAGGAAACTAGAGGGAGCTGCCTTAATGACTATCGCTCAGCAACACTCATATCTACGGCGATGAAATGCTTTGAGAGGTTGGTCATGGCTAGAATGAACTGCTGCCTCCACAAGGACCTGGACTCACTGCAATTTGCCTATCATCACAAGAGACCTATAGAAGACAGAACTTCAATGGCTCTTAACATGGCAGATCACCTGGACAATACAAACGCCTATGTCAGGATGCTGGACGTTTGACTATAGCTCAGTGTTTAACACCATCATTCCCACGATCTGGATCAATAAACTACAGAAACTGAGCCTCTGTACCTCCCTCTGAAATTAGATCCTCAGCTTACTAGCCAGAAGACCAAATCTGTGCAGATTGCTGATAACATCTCCTTGCTGACGATCAACTCTGTCGCACCTCAGTAGTGTGTGCTTAGTCCACTGCTTTACTCACCTTATACCCATGACTGTGTGGCTAGGCATAGCTCAAGCACCATCTATAAATTTGCTGGCGATACAACCATTGTTGGTAGAATCTCAGGTGGTGACGAGAGGGTGTACAGGAGTGAGATATGCCAACTAGTGGAGTGGTGCCACAGCAACTACCTGGCACTCAATGTTAGTAAGACAAAAGAACTGATTGTGGACTTCAGGAAGGGTAAGACGAGGGAACATGAACTAATCTTTATAGAGGGATCAGAAGTGGAGAGAGTGAGCAATTTCAAATTCCTGAGTGTCAAGACTTCTGAGGATCTAACCTTGTCCTAACATATCGATACAGCTATAAAGCAGACAAGACAGCAGCTAAATTTCATTAGGAGTTTAAAGAGATTTAGTTTGTCAACTAAATTTGCTTTCTCACTCAAAAACTTCTATAGATGTACTGTGGAGAGCATTCTGACAGGCTGCATCACTGTCTGGTATGGGGGTGGTGGGCTACTGCACAGGACCGAAAGAAGTTACAGGAAGTTGTAAATTAGTCAGTTCCATCTTGGGTACTAGTTCCTGTAGTATCCAAGACATCTTCAAGGAATAGTGCTTCAGAAAGGCGATGTCCATTAAGGACCCCCACCACTGAGGCCACGCCCTCTTCTCACTGTTACCATCAGGTAGGAGGTACAGAAGCCTGAAGGCACACACTCAGCGATTCAGGAACAGCTTCTTCCCCTCTGTCGTATGATTCCTAAATGGACATTGATCCCATGAACATTATCTCACTTTTTTTAATATATGTTATTTCTGTTTTTATACTATTCTTAATCTATTCAATATACACATATATACTGACTGTAATTGATTTACTTATTTATTTTTTCTCTTTCTATATTATCATGTATGGCACTGTTGTAAAGGTAACAAATTTCACGCCACATGCCGGTGATAATAAACCTGATTCTGATTCTGACAGTATGGTAAAGAAGTCACAACGAGGTCAACGGTGAGGTCAAAATTCCATCTTTTCGTACAAAGGAAAATTTTCAAGAGTCTTATACCAGTGGGGTAGAAGCTGTGCTTTTCCTGATGGTATGTGCTTTCAGGCTTTTGTAACTTCAGCCATCGGGAGGGGGAAGGATGAAAGTCCGGGAAGGGTGGGATCTTTGATTTTGCTCGCCGGTCTTTCTGGACTATTGCAGAACTGGTGTAAATTGTATTTCTTCATTTTTCAGTAAGTGCCTGCAAAAAAAGTATCTCAAGGCAGCATAAGACCATCAGACATAGGAGCAGAATTAGGCCATTGAGTCTGCTTTGCCATAACAACATGGCTGATTTATTGTCCCTCTCAACCCCATTCTCCTGCCTTCTCCCCGTGTTACTGGGTAGTCAGTGAGTACTTAGCGGCTGGACCTATGTCCGTGTTATTTGACTTTATGTCTCTGCTTGAGTGTGGTAGTAAACCTCTTCACCCTGTGCTATGCTTAGTTATTTCTCTAACTCAGCTTCTCCTGAGAACAACATCAGGGATCATTCTTTATATAAACTATTCACAGAAAAGGGAGAAAAACACAGCAGCAGTGAGTGACAAAGAAAGAAAGGCCTGAATCGATGTTGAACTGAATTTATTTTTAATCAGAGCAGCACACACAAAATGCTGCAGGAACTCTTCAGGTCAGGCAGCATCTATGCAAATGAAAAAACAGCCGACACGTTGGGCCAAGATCCTTCATCGGGACTGGAGAAGAAAGGGGAAGACGCCAGAATTAGAAACTTGGGGGGGGGAGTGGGTGGGGGTGGAGTAAAAGATGGCAAGGGATAAGCAAGAGCAGATGAGAGGAAAGGTAGCGCAGACAAAATGCTGGAGGAACTAAGCAGGTCAGGCAGCATCTATGGCCAAGGCCCTTCATCAGGCCCGAAATGACAACTGTACTCTTTTCCATAGATGCTGCCTGACCTGCTGAGTTCCTCCAGCATTTTGAGTGTGGTGCTTTGAATTTCTGGCTTCTGTAGATTTTCTCATGTTTGTGAGGGGAAAGATAGTTATGTGCCGGCCCCTTGAGCCACACCGCCCGGTAACCCCTGGTTTAACCCCAGCCCAATTAGGACAATTTACTATGACCAATTAATCTACCAATGGGTATGTCTTTTGGACTGTGGGAGGGAAGCAGATCACCCAGAGGAAACCCACATGGTCACAGGGAGAACGTACAAACTCCTTAGAGACAGCAGTAGGAATTAAACCCAGCTCGGTGGTATTATAAAGTGTTACACTAACCACTATGCTACCATGTCACCTGGGAGTGGAGAGGAGGAATCTGAGGGTACCATAAGGCATAAGAGCCGACTTAGGCCATTTGGCCTATCGAGTCTGCTCCTGCTATGCCATTCAATCATGGCTGATCCTTTTCTCCCCTCCTCAGCCCCACTCCCCAGCCTTCTCCCTACAACCTTTGAAGCCATGGCTAATCAAGACCCTATCAATCTATGCCTTAAATACACCCAACTACTTGGCCTTTACAACTGCCTGTGGTAACAAATTCCACAAATTCACCACAGTCTGGCTAAAGAGATTTCTCCACATCTCTGTTTTAAATGGGTGCCCCTCTATACTGAGGCTGTGCCCTGCTCTCCTCGAATTCACCACCATGGGAAACATCCTTTCCATATCTACTCAGTCTAGGCCCTTCAACGTTCAAAAGGTTTCAATGAGATCATCCCTCATCCTTCTAAATTCCAGTGAGTACAGGCGCAGAACCATCAAACGTTCCTCGTATGATAACCCTTTCATTCCCGGAATCATCCTTGTGAACCTTCTCTGAACCTTTTCCAATGCCTAAAACTGTTCATAATACTCAAGGTGGGGCCTCACCAGTGCCTTATAAATCCTCAGCATCACACTCCTGCTCTTGTATTCTAGACCTCTTGAAATGAATGCTAACATTGTATTTGCCACTGACTCAACCTGCAAGTTAATGTTTAGGATATTCTCCACAAGGACTCCCAAATCCTTTTGCATTTCAGACTTCTGGAGTGTCTCCCCATTTAGAAAATAGTCCTCACATTTACTTCTGCCACCAAAGTGCATGACCAAGCATTGTCCAACAGTGTATTTCATTTGCCACTTTCTTGCCCATTCTCCTAATCTGTCTAAGTCCTTCTGCAGTCTTCCTGTGCCCTCAACACCACCTGCCCTTTCACCAACCCTTGTATCATCTGCAAACTTGGCAACAAAGCCATTTATTTCATCATCTAAATCATTGATATACAGTGTTAAAAGAAGCGGTCCCAACACCAATCCTTGTGGAACACCACTAGTCACTGACCATGAGAGAAAGGAAGATGAGGGGTGCCAGAGGGAGGTGATAGGGAGGTGAGGAGAAGAGAAGAGGTAAGATCAGGTTCACAGATCTGGCAAGAATGACAGAAAACACTGACTGCGAATAAGCATATTAATCATTCATTTAGAAACAGTAAAAATTCAAAAAGGATCTAGTGCTTTCCCAGCATGAATGACAAATAAACTCTTCTTGGGCTACCAGCTGAGTACAGGTATCGTTATAACAGAAGTTTCAATGACAAAATCTGCCGGCTTCATCAAGGATGTCTTGTCCTGTAGTATTTATACCTCCATCATTCGTGCCTCCTGATTGGTTAGTCCACATCCAATCAAGTTGAAACTTGTTTACAATTGCATTCCAGTTCTTAACTAGAGTAAGATCTTCACCTTTGTTAAAATTCTTTTTTGTTAGTTTTATTTAAATAGCTTCATTCACTAGGCATTCCCAAAAGCCACTGGTGCAACAAAATGGTTATGTGCTGTCAAAGTTAATCCTATGGTCATTGTGAACGCAATGTTCTGCTACCGCCAATATCTCCAGGTAACCCAAATGGATACACCTCCAGAGATTCACAGGGAACCCTGTAAATGGCAGACTTCCTATGTCCCAGGTCACCTCTGACCCACGTAATCTGTAATTTGAGCTTCCTTACATATCTGTGGATGGTATTAATCCAGTATTTCTTCAGGATCCCAGCGATCCTTCCAGAAAAGGTGGAAATCGACCCTGCTGAACCTCACATCACAGCGCTAAGCAGTATTGCACCCATAATGTGCTGCCTCAGTACTTTTATATTTGTGTGCTGTAGCACTTACTTTTTATTCACAGTTATTTTACAAATAACACTATTCTTTGCATTTCTGGTCAGATGTTAACTGCATTTCATTGGCTTTGTATCTGTACTTGGCGCAATGACAATAAAATTGAATCTAATCTCATCTAATCTAAATATAGGGAAGACAGGTGGTAGCGATGGGATCCTCCTCATTGTTAGGTTTCCTGGTTGTGTCCGTAAGTTGTGTTCAGTGATCAGTTCAGTGTTGAGGTAAGTGAAGATTCCAGATCGGTTCAGAAGCATGATGGCTGAAGGGTAATAACTGTTCCCGAACTTAGTGACGTGGGACGTGAGGCTCCTGTACCTCCTGCCTGACGGTAGCAGTAAGAAGAGAGATTGGCCTGGATGGTGGGAATCCTAGATGATGGATGTTGGTTTCCTTTGGCAGGACTCCTTGTAGATGTTGATCAAAGGAACATGTTCATTTCTTCCAGTGACGACTTGGACAGTTGTCAAGAAAAACTCACCATTTTATTTATCTTTGAAGTTTGCCAGTGTACAGGAACGTCATTAACACACTGCAAGCTTGCCAACTGTGTCTTCACACCTTTCAAGCTTTAAAAATCTCTTTCCCAAAATGACCTTCCTCGATGGTGAGTTCTCTTACAATCAGCCTTGCCAAGAATGCCAAGCGAGGTGACATCCTGACTGAGTGACAAGCTGTCAGTGCTATGTCCACCGTCAGTAATTGACTCTTGCCCCCTTTCCCCTGAAACATGTAATCTTCCTGCCAATCTAACCCACGTGAGTGGTGTGGCTAAGGTGAGGGGGTTTAGGTGAGGGTCATTGTTGGTGGTGAGATCTCAATGTGGTCTTCTGCTGAAGTTAATTATTCACTCTGGTTTATTAGATTTGATACTTTATAGCCACATAAACCAGGATGCAATATAATTCCTTGCTCATGCAAAAGGAAGCTTTTAGTTTATTGGCCTTCATAAATCAATCATTGGTTCTACTGCATTAGGACAGAAGGATCTGGAAATACAAGATCCATAATTTCTTGAAAGTAGCATCAGAAGTAGATAGGGTCGTAAAGGGGATTTTGTCACTTAGGTCTTCATAAAACAGGCACAGAGTGGAAGAGTTGGGATGTTATGTTGAACTTGTACAAGATGTAGGTGAGGCCCAATGTGCGGTTCTAATCACCTACCTACAGAAAAGATATCAGTAAGCTTTAAAGCGTGCAGAGAAAATTTACAAAGATGTTCCCGGGATTGAGGACTTGACTAAAAGGGAAATGATGAACAAGCTAGGAATTTATTCCCAGTAAGAAAATGAGGGTATATTTGATGATGAGGGCTAACTGCTTGCAGGCTTTTTCTCCTCAGGCTGAGTGAGACTAGAACTGGAGGTCATAGGTTTTGGGTAAAAGATGAAATATTTAAGGGGAGCTCCTACTTTCAGAGGGTGGGGCAAATGTTGAATGAGCTGCAAGTGGAAATAGTAGATATAGATTCAATTTTGATATTTTGGATGGGTACGTTGATTCCTAAGGTCCAGATGCAGGTAGATGCAGGAAGACCAGGCAAGCATGGACTAACGGGACAGTTCTGTGTTGTGGTGTTCTCTCCCAACCCATGGTAGACAGTTGAGATGAGTGAAATTATCCAATTACGCACCCGAACTCTGAACTCATTTCACAACCTATGGGCTCATTTCAAGGACTCCACAACTCATGCTCTCAGTATTATTTATTTATTTTATTCTTCTTTAGCAGTGAGTTTTTTGTCATTCTTTGTACTCTATTCTACTGTGAATGACTGCAAGAAACTGAATCTGAAGGTTGTACACGGTGACATAATAAATTTATTTTGAACTTTGAACTTTCACACTTTAATCGTAAGTACAGGAAAATGTACAAAAAGCAGAGTAGTGCAAAGATTGTTGTGAAAAATGAACTGAAGTGACAACAGTGGAATAACTGAGAAGGTAGAGTTAAGGCTACAAGACCCTGACAGTACCACTGGGAGAGGGTTGTGAAAGAGGGGATGGGTTCAGGAGTCCAATTACAGTGGGGAAGAGGCTGTTCTTGTGTCTGTTTTTCCAGGCTTTCAAGCTCCCAGAAGGTAGAAGGCAGAAGAGGGAAATACTCCTCAGGATCTGGTCACTTGGTATCCATGGCTGGAATGGAAACAGGAGTAGGCCACTCCGCCCTTCTTTGGTTGCTTGTCAGTCTTTGTTTGTGTGTAGTCTTTCATTGACTCTATTGTAATTCTTTGTTCTACTATGAAACCACAAGAAAATGAATCTGAGATACCTATGGCGACGTATGTGTACTTCAATAATAAAATTACTTTGAACTTTGAATCTGCTATACTGTTCAATAAGATATTGACTGATCTTTTATGCAGATATCTCTTTCATCCACTGATTCCACTTCCCTTGATTTACTTAACACCCAAGCACATAACAAAGAACAGTAAAATGCAGTACAGGTCCTTTGGCCCAAGATGTTGTGCAAATCTTTAAACCTTCTCTAATATTGATCTAACACTACCTTTTCACATAGCCCTCCTTTTTTAAAAAATCCATATTTTTCAAGCGTTTCCTCCATATCATTGAAGAGTTTCTTGAATGACTCTAATAAATTGGCTTCTACCATCTCCCCGGCAACAAGTTCCACAGACCTACCACTTTCTGTGTGAGAAACCTACCTCTGACATCCCTGCACTACTTTTCTCTAATCACTTTAAAATTCCCTCCCTCCACCTTTTTACTCTGACTTCTCTCCTTCCTCTCAGTCTTGAAGAAGGGTCTTGGCCCAAAACGTCGACTGTTTACTCTTTTCTATAGACGCTGCCTGGCCTGCTGAGTTCCTCCAGGATTTTGTGTGAGTTGCTTTGGATCTCCATCATCTGCAGATTTTCTCATGTTTGTACCCCTTAAAATTATGCCCCTCATATAAGCCATTTTCAACCTGGAAAAAGTCTCTGACTGTTCTCCTGATCCATGCCTCCCATCAGGTCAGGTCTGATCTTCCTTCACTCCAAAAAGAAAAGCCTCAGCTTGCTCAATCTATATTATAACCATATAACAATTACAGCACAGAAACAGGCCATCTCGGCCCTTCTAGTCCATGCCGAATTCTTACTATCACCAAGTCCCACCGACCTGCACTCAGCCCATAACCCTCCATTACTTTCCTGTCCATATAGCTGTCCAATTTAACTTTAAATAACAACATCGAACCTACCTCAACCACTTCTGCTGGAAGCTCGTTCCACACAGCTACCAATCTCTGAGTAAAGAAGTTCCCCCTCATGTTACCCCTAAACTTTTGCCCTTTAACTCTCAACTCATGTCTTCTTGTTTGAATCTCCCCTACTCTCAATGGAAAAAGCCTATCCACGTCAACTCTATCTATCCCCCTCATAATTTTAAATACCTCTATCAAGTCCCCCCTCAATCTTCTACATTCCAAAGAATAAAGACCCAACTTGTTCAACCTTTTTCTGTAACTCAGGTGATGAAACCCAGGTAACATTCTAGTAAATCTTCTCTGTACTCTCTCTATTTTGTTGACATTTTTCCTATAATTCAGTGACCAAAACGGTACACAATATTCCAAATTTGGCCTCACTAATGCCTTGTACAATTTCAGCATTACATCCCAACTCCTGTACTCAATGCTCTGATTTATAAAGGCCAGCATACCAAAAGCTTTCTTTACCACCCTATCCACATGAGATTCCACCTTCAGGGAACTCTGCACCATTACTCCTAGATCCCTCTGTTTTACTGAATTCTTCAGTGCCCTACCATTTACCATGTATGTCCTATTTTGATTAGTCCTACCAAAATGTAGCACCTCACATTTATCAGCATTAAACTCCATCTGTCATCTTTCAGCCCACTCTTCCAACTGGCCTAAATCTCTCTGCAAGCTTTGAAAATCTACTTCATTATCCACAACTCCACCTATCTTAGTATCATCTGAATAGTTACTCATCCAATTTACCACACCATCATCCAGATCATTAATGTACATGAGAAACAACATTGGACCCAGTACAGATCCCTGAGGCACACCACTAGTCACCGGCCTCCAGTCTGACAAACAGTTATCCACCACTACTCTCTGGCGTCTCCCATCCAGCCACTGCTGAATCCATTTTACTACTTCAATATTAATACCTAACGATTGAACCTCCCTAACTAACCTTCTGTGTGGAACCTTGTCAAATACCTAACTGAAGTCCATATAGACAACATCCACTGCTTTACCCTCGTCAACTTTCCTAGTAACCTCTTTAAAAAATTCAATAAGATTTGTCAAACGTGACCTTCCATGCACAAATCCATGTTGACTGTTCCTAATCAGACCCTGTCTATCCAGATAATTATATATACCATCTCTAAGAATACTTTCCATCAAGTTACCCACCACTGACATCAAACTTGCAGGCCAATAATTGCTAGGTTTACTCTTAGAACCCTTTTTAAACAATGAAACAACATGAGCAATATGACAATCCTCTGGCACCATCCCCATTTCTAATGACATTTGAAATATTTCTGTCAGAGCCCCAGCTATTTCCACACTAACTTCTCTCAAGGTCCTAGGGAATATCTTGTGAGGACCCGGAGACTTATCCACTTTTATATTCCTTAAAACCGCCAGTACTTCCTCTTCTTTATAAGTTGTACTCTCTAATTCAAACAGCATCCTGGTAAACCTCTAAAGCTTCCACATCCTTCCTTTAATGAGATGACCAGAACTGAGTACTATACCTCAAGTGTGGTTGAACCAGGGTTTATAAATTTACACCATTCTTCCCTTGACATTTGGCATCTTCCAGAACAGAGGACATCAAAGGAGCAATAATGCTGTAGTTGAAGAATAGATTTTCTCTCATTAGTACAGAATGACAAGCCCTACATTCAGGACGGCGATTCCTGCCTAGTTCCCTTAGACCTGGATTGTCACTGTGTCTAAATCCTGGAATGTCCGACTGTGAGAGCAAAGTCACCAAAAGGATGGTAGCTTTCAACAAGGCATCTCAGCACAATCTTCTCGAGGGAAGTTAGGGATGGGCAATAAATGCTATTCTTGTTGCCAAGACAGCAGTGAGGCTTCATAGTCGGACAGCTGCCCGTCATGATACCTCACAGAGCCTGAGACCAAGGTTCAATCCCAACCTATGGTGCTGTTTGAATGGAGTTTGCACATTCTCCCTGCACCGTGTGAAATTCCTCCCATATTTCAAACTCTTGTGGGTTGGTGGGCTAATTGACCCCTTGATAAAATACACCCAGTGTGTAGATGAGGGGTAGAACACGGGAGGAATGGGCATGTACTCACAGGAGTTTAGAAGAACGAGGGTGGGGGAGGGGGGTAACCTCTTTAAAACCTACCGAATTTTGAAAGGCCTAGATGAAGTGAACATGGACAGGGCATTTCCTGGAATGAGGTAGTCTAGAACTGGAGGACACAGACTCAGAATACAAGGACATCTCTTTAGAACAGAGATGAGAAAGTTATTTAGTCAGAGGCTGGTGAATCCATGGAATTCATTGCCATGGATGCTTTAGAGGCCAAGTCACTGAGTATATTTAAAACAGTGTTTTGATAGGTCCTTGATTAGTCAGGATGTCAGAGGTTACACAGAGAAGGCAGGAGAATGGGGTTGAGAGGGATAATAAATCAGCCATGATGGAATGATAGAACAGACTCGATGTACTGAATAGGCTAATTGTGATCCTAGGTCTTATGGTCTTACGTGGGATTACTGTTATTGGGTGGTAGAGGGACAAAGAGGACTTCGTGGGGTGAAGGGCCTGCTTCCATGTTGTATCTCTCCATGACTCTCTGACAGCCTCTCCTTGAATCCCCCTCCTCCTTCACACTCCCCACCCGTTCTCCCCCAACCCTTTTGCTGGAGGTTCATGCCATGGGCATGAAGGCATCATCGATCATTAAGGATGCCCATCACCCAGAATGTGCTCTCTTCTCATTGTTACTGCCAAGGCACACACTCAGATTTCAGGAACAGCCTCTTCCCTCCACCATCAGATTTCTGCATGGACAATGAACCTATGAACACGACCTCACTATTTTTTGCTCTCTTTTTGCACTATATACAGATATATTTGATGTTATTAGGATGATATGAGAATGCAGGGTGACTTGGACAGGCTGGGTGAGTGGGCAGATGCATGGCAGATGCAGTTTAATGTGGATAAATGTGAGGTTATCCACTTTGGTGGCAAGAACGGGAAGGCAGATTATTATCTAAATGGAGTCAAGTTAGGAGAGGAAGTACAACGAGATCTAGGTGTCCTTCTACATCAGTCACTGCAAGCAAGCATGCAAGTACAGCAGGCAGTGAAGAAAGCAAATGGCATGCTGGCCTTCATAACAAGGGGAATTGAGTATAAGAGCAAAGAGGTCCTTCTGCAGTTGTACAGGGCCCTGGGTGAGACCACAGTTCCAGTACTGTGTGCAGTTTTGGTCTCCAAATTTGAGAAAGGACATTCTTGCTATTGAGGGAGTACAGCGTAGGTTCACAAGGTTAATTCCCAGGATGGCGGGACTGTCATATGTTGAAAGATTGGAGCGACTGGGCTTGTATACTCTGGAATTTAGAAGACTGAGAGGGGATCTTATTGAAACATATAAGATTATTAAGGGATTGGACACGCTGGAGGCAGGAATCATGCTCCCGCTGATGGGTGAGTCCAGAACCAGAGGCCACAGTTTAAGAATAAGGAGTAGGCCGTTTAGAATAGAGTTGAGGAAAAACTTTTTCACCCAGAGAGTGGTGGATATGTGGAATGTTCTGCCCCAGAAGGCTGTGGAGGCCAAGTCTCTGGATGCTTTCAAGAAAGAGATGGATAGAGCTCTTAAAGATAGCGGAATCAAAGGTTATGGGGATAAGGCAGGAACTGGATACTGATTGTGGATGATCAGCCATGATCACAGTGAATGGTGGTGCTGGCTCGAAGGGCCGAATGGCCTACTCCTGCACCTATTGTCTGTTGTCTATATTTCTTATTGTAATTAATAATTACTTTGGTTATTATGTATTACAATGTACTGCTGCTGCAAAACAACAAATAACATAACATATGCCAATGATATTGAACCTGATTCCGATTCTGCATAAACCTTGGTGAATTAACCCAGTACATCCTATGAAGATCTTTCTATCTCTCCCTTGTACACTTACTTATTATCTCAAACTTGCATGAATATCTAGATTTAGATATAGTGCCTCTGGGCTTTATTTTATGGCTTCAATAAGATATTTATATCTTATTTCCATTAAGTCTGCTTTGTATATATTCAAGACTAAATTGCTCCTAGTGCATAGATGAGTGCTGTAATCTGGAGGGATTTGATGGGAATGTGGGGAGAATGAAACGGGATTACTGGCTGCTGAGTGTGAATGGGTGTAGCACAGACAACGGAGGACGAAGCGCCTGTTTCCATAGCAACGGACAATCAGCTGGAGGATCTCAGTGAGTCGGGCAGCATCTGTGGGGGGAAAAGGAATTGTAGATGTTTGGGGTTGGAACCCCGCATCAGGACTGAGTGGAGGTGGGCAGTGTAAAAATCAATGGCTGTCAACTACCGACAGTAAAAGACGTGTTCAATGGCAGAGCAAAGAAAAGAGCTGAAAAAATTACTGCTGACTCCACCAATCCACCCACCCTAGCTGTCGCCTACTCACCAATTGCCGTCAGGGAGACGCTATAAGTCCATTACCATCAGGACTGCACAAAATCTTCAAGAGCTTCTTTCCTGTACCTATCCATCTTCTCAACAAAACTTACTCAGGTGTAACACCCTAACTGTTCCTTCACAGCATCTATTAAATGGACTTTCCTGCTCTCCGTGTTCTGTTAACAGTTATTGAGTCTGTTCACATGTGCACATTTAATTATGTTTGATTATACAGCTTCCGCTTTGAGACGGTGCTGGCAAAGCACAACTATGACTAGGTAGCAGTAAACACGACTATTAACAACTTTATTACTCACATTTATTCTCAAAAATGATCACTGCAATCAATGGTCTGTAACTTCCCATTTGGAGTCGAGCTGCTGAACCACCTGGTATTTTTGTGGCGTGAACTGAAGTCTCGAAGATGCAGTTCAGTTGCAGCTTGGTGCATACGGGCTGAATCAAGCCAGCGGGGCCCAGGCCCAGACCTAGGCCTAAGAGTGGGGAATGAACAATGTCTGGCAATTGCTGGAGTGGACCTGGAGGCAATTTGAAGTTGCAGAACCGAGGTGAGGCAGAGTCAAGGCGGCAGGGATTGGGTCTGAGAGTAAGGGTAGACCTGAGGCTTGGCCAGTATGAGTGCTGGGCCAGATTGAAAAGGTCAGGCTGTCAGGGCCAGGGGCAAGGTATGGGCCGCTGTTCCATGTAGTTTACTCATCTCTGGGCTGAAATGAGGCTGAGGCCTGCAACTAATCAGCTCCGGGATCGGCTGTGCCTGGCTTCGTGGCTGTGGACTCACTTTCGTGAACTTCTGCTCTGAATGTTATTTGTTTACTTTTACTGTTTGCACTCTTTTTCGGACCCACTAGGTGTTTGGTGGTCTTTTTTTAAATGTGTTGTACTGGGTCTCTTAGTTCTGTGGCTGCCTGTTGGAAGACAAATCTCAGGTTTGTAAGAAGTATACATACTTTGATAATAAAAGTACTTTGAACTTTGATGTTTGTACATATGACCATTCTGCCATTTGTTGATTGCTCATGGCTGTTTGCACAATTGTCTTGTAAATTGTTGGTTGCTATTGTGTTGTTTGTTATGGTATTGTTCTGTGTTTTATGTTTGACACCAAATCACAATCAATTCTGGTTTGTTTCACGTACTGGCAACAAAGTGATTCCAATTCTGATTCTGAAGGGGTAGGTGTGAGAGAGGAGGCAGAGCTGATTAGAGGACTCGGAAGATTGATGGATGACAGGTAGGGGTGGAGACAGGAGAGGAGGCATGTGGATGATTGATGGAGGCAGACAGACAGAAAGAAAGAAGGGTAAATTGGAGTCTCTTTCTGTGTTGTATCACACTATAATTGTCTAAAACCAGAATGGCTGGGGATGAATGGAACTTCTCAGACTGAGATTCAGATTTAATTACGGCATGTACATCAAAGCATACAGTGAAATGCGTCATTTGCATTAATAACCAACCACATGGGGAGGGGGGGCAGCCCACAAGTGTCACCTTCTGACTCCAACATAGCCTTCCCATAATGCTCAGCACAGCAACACAAGACACAGCACACAATCAGCAGCATCAACAACAGCAGAACAAAACTGAGACAACAAAAACAAAATAAGCCCTTTACCACCCTTCCATACCCTCACACACACAGGCCTCCAGGATTGAACGAAAGGGTCATTTCAAAAGGTCTAGAATATAAAAACAAAGATGTAATGCTTGCTGAGGCTTTATAAGGCAATGGTCAGACCATACCTGGAGTCTTGTGAGCAGATTTAGGCCCCTTAGAAAAGATGTGCTAGCTTTGGAGCAACACACATAAAAGTTTCTGGTGAATGCAGCAGGCCAGCAGCATCTCTAGGAAAAGGTACAGTCGACGTTTCAGGCCGAGACCCTTCGTCAGGGTCTTGGCCAGAAACGTCAACTGTACCTCTTCCTAGAGATGCTGCCAGGCCTGCTGCGTTCACCAGCAACTTTTATGTGTGTTGTTTGAAATTCCAGCATCTGCAGGTTTCCTCGTGTTTGCTAGCTTTGGAGAGTGTCCAGAGAAGGTTTTATTTATTTGGAGATAGAGCGCAGAATAGGACCTTCTGACCTTCAAGCCACACCATCCTGCTATCCCCCAATAACCCCGATTTAACCCTAATCTAATCACATGACAATTTGCCATAACCAATGAACCTACCCAGTATGTCTTTGGACTGTGGGAGGAAATTGGAGGGCCCAGAAAAAAAAAACAGGCATTCCTGGAATGAAAGGGTTAATGTGTGCGGAGCTTTTCATGACGCTAGGCCTGTACTCACTGGAATTTAGAAGAATGAGGGGGAACTCTTTGAAACCTATTGAATATTGAAAGGCTTGTACTTCTGGAGAGGATGTTTCCTACAGTGGAGGAGTCTAGAACCAGAGTCCACAGCATCAGAATAGAAGGACATCCATTTAGAATGGAGATGTGGAGGAGTTTATTTAGCCAGAAGGTAGTGGATCTGTGGAATTCACTGCCACAGATCGATGGAGAGGCCAAGTCATTGGGAATATTTAAAGTGGATGTTGATGAGTCCTTGATTAGAAAGGATGCCAAAAGTTTTGGTGAGGAGGCAGGAGAATTGGGTTGAAAGGGATATTGTCAGCCATGATGGAATGGTGGAGTAGACTCAATGGGCTGAATATCCTAATTATGCTCCTATATTTTATAGACAGGGTCTAGCTAGCAAAGGGTCCTAGACCTGAAACATTAACTCTGTTTCTGCCTTCATAGATGCTGCCTGACCTGCTGAACATGTCCGGCATCTTTAAAGCTCTTGCCATCTACTCCCTCCATCTTGGACTGGAGGTCATTGATGTGAGATGTTGAATTGGCAAATTATTCCAGTACATCCTATGAAGGTTTCTCTATCTTTCCCTTGTTGACTTACTTATTATCTCAAATTTGCATCAACATCTAGATTTGGATACAATGCCTCTGGCTTTTGGTTATATTTATATCTTATTTCCATTATGCTTGCTCTACATATTTTCAACTCTATTCCCTGGTTACCAACTGCTGATTTTTTCTCTCTCTATCAGGCAGTTGCCAACATCCAAAATAAAGACATGAATGCAGAGTACTGTGCAAAAGTCTTACGCACATATATATAGCTAGGGTGTCCAAGACGTTAGCACAGTACTGCAGCAATTTTATTTATTACACTGTATTGCTGTTTACAAAACAAAATAATTTCATGACATATGTTTTTCTTAGCGTGTCACACCAGACTGTCAGCCATTCTTGTCTGGCATGTGGTGTCAGGATTGGTCTCCTTTCGGATTAACTGGGTCACGATATGAACGTTCCTGACTCGACCCTTTCTTTTTTAAGAGGCCGAGTGGCTAGCTCGACGCTCAACCAGGCACGGATGGAAAGCATGCTCGGGGGGGGCAGGAGGTAGCCCGACTTGGATTCGAACTTGGGAACCTTCGCTCCGGAGTTTGGCGCTGATGCCATTGTGCCACCAGCCGGTCTACATGACATACTTGAGTGATGATAAACTGATTCTGATACAGGTGTCTGTGGACTGAGAGTGGGAAGGGGGTAGGGAGAGGGGAATCGTGGCTGGGAAAAGGGGAAGGGAGAGGGGAAGGAGTGGGAAATAGCAGAGAGATATTCTGTAATGATCGATAAACCAATTGCTTGGAATCAAATGATCTTGCTGGTGTGTCTGCCCCCATGGCACCACCCGCCTGCACCTGGCACTCCTCTGCCACCTGTCCCACACCCCTCCTGTGGCAATCCACCCTCACCAATCTCAACATCCTTTGCTTGCGCCGGATTTACAAGCTCGCTCTCCACTCCACATTGTAATATACAGTACTATACAAAACTCTTTGGCACCCTAATTATATATACGAGGGGTGATTGATAAGATTGATAAGTTTGTGGCCTAAGGTAGAAGGAGTCAATTTTAGAAAGCCTAGCACATTTATTTTTCAAGGTAGTCCCCTCCTACATGTACACACTTAGTCCAGCGGTTGTGGAGCATACGGATCCCTTCTTTGTAGAAGTGGTCCACAGCAGGGGTGATTGATAAGCTTGTGGCCTAAGGTAGAAGAAGATGAGTTATTAACTTCAAACTTTCTGCATTATCACTCAAAAAGTTGAACTGCACGTGCAAGTAACGAGAGCGTCTTGGACCTCCAGGTGGTCCACAGCAGGGGTGATTGATAAGTTTGTGGCCTTAGATAGAAGGAAATGAGTTATACAGCTCTCGTTACATGAATACGCAGTTCAACTGTTTGAGTGAAAATGAAGAAAGTTTGAAGTTAATAACTCATCTCCTTCTACCTTAGGCCACGAACTTATCAATCACCCCTCATATGTGGCTAAGACTTGTGCACGGTACTGTAGAAAGTCAAAGGGTCCAGCTCCAGAATAGGCCCCTCAGCTCACAATGTCTGTGCCGAACCTGGTCCCAGGTTAAACTAATCCTTTTCAGCCGACACATCTCTCCATTCCTTATACTTACATGTTCTTCTCTAAAAGCCTCTGGAAAGTCACTGTTTGCTTTCAAGTTCACTCTTGGTGGTATATTCTAAGCACCTATCATCCTCTGTGTAAAAAACTCAGAGGAAGTGCATCCATCTGATTGGCAGCACCCTCATTGCCCTAAATATCCTTTTATTTTTACTTTTTATATTTTGTACTTAGAGATACAGCACAGACACTGGCCCTTCCCAACAAGCCTAAGCTGCCCTGCTACACCCACGTGGCCAATTTGCCTACCAACCGTAACGTTTTTGGAATGTGGGAGGAAACCGGAGCATCCAGAGAAAACCCTTGCAGTCACAAGAGGAACATACAAACTCCTCACAGACAGTGGCGGGAATTGAACCCAGGTCACTGGCACTGTAACGGGGCTGTGATTGCAGCCGTGCCACCTTGCTTCTCCACTGCCCTCTTCTCCTGGGTAGCACTGAGAACCATCTGCCAAGTTCATTCACAACACGCTGGAGGAACTCAGCAGGTCAGGCAGCATCCGTGGAAACGATGAGTTGACATTTCGGGCCGGAACCCTTCGTCAGGACTGTACAGGGAAGGGGCAGAGGCCCTATAAAGAAGGCGGGGGAGGGTGGGAAGCAACCCCCACCTTCTTTATAAGGCCTCTGCCCCTTCCCTCTACAGCCCTGATGAAGGGTTCTGGCCCGAAACGTCGACTCATCGTTTCCACGGATGCTGCCTGACCTGCTGAGTTCCTCCAGTGTGTTGTGAGGGTCGCTTTGATCCCAGCATCTGCAGAGTATTTTGTGTGTGCCAAGTTCATTGCTGTCATTTCCTAGTGCTTCCCAAAACCCTCAACAGTCCCACCAAGAAAGCCAAGGGCAGCAGGGAATAAAATAGGACGACCACCATCTGCAGGCTCTCCTCCAAGGTATGCACCATCCTGACTTGAAGCTATGTTGTCACTCCTTTAATATGACTGGGATGTCCATCAGACAGACTGAGTTGGTTCACCACCACTTATTGAATTAGCCATGGTAAACACATACCAAAGTTACTCCCTTTAATGGTGCACGTGCATGGAAAGTAAATTATTCAGAATGAGATTCTTAAATTAATCATATGTCATTGTTAATTTTATTTAGAGATACTGCATGGAACAGGCTCTTCTGGCCTGGAGGAAACTAACGCGGTCACGGGGAGAACGTACAAACTCCTTACAGGCAGTGGCGGGAATTGAACTCCAAATTCTCACACCCTGAGTTGTAATAGCGTGGCGCTAATCTCTACACTACTATGGCACCCACGGTTAACATAGAGTGAAATTTGTGGTTTTGAGTTAACAATCAGCATGATCTAAGGATGCGGCGAGGGCAGCCTGCAAGAGTCGCCACGTGATCCGGCTGCAACAGAGCATGTCCACATTGTTCAGCAGAACAACACAAGCCACATCAACAACACAACAACAACAAAATAGAACAACAGCAAATCCAGACTCTTCCTTCCCGCCCACCAACTCACACACAAAGTCAGGGCTCCTACCCCAGGACAGGCTATCTCCGGGTCAGCAACAACCAGGTTCTGGCCCAGGCTTACAAATGTCGGGCCCCCGACTTGCAGATATTATTATTTAACAGTAATTATATTAGACGTTACTGGTCTAAAGTTTCAAATCCTGGACCATTGATTAAAGAATATAAATATCACCACAATAATTGGAAAATTTAAGTTCAAGCGGTTAGATAAATCTGAAGTAAAATATTAAGTCATGTCAAGTCGAGTTTATTGTCCTATGTACAGGTGCTGTGAAAACCTTGCTTGCAGTGGCAGCACAGACACAGTGCATTGGAAGCAGATTTCACAAGAAAAAGTAAACTAAAGCTTTGAAAAGAAAGAACACAAGTAGATCAACAAAAGAAGCATTCATTTTAGTGCAAAGTGATCAGCCTAGTCGCAGTGTTGCTGAACTGTAGTGGTGATTTGAGGTTTGTCAGTTGGTTCAAGAAGGAATGGTTGAAGGGAAATAACTGCTCTTGAACCTGGTGGTGTGAGACTTCAAGCTTTGGTACCCCGTGCCTAATGATGGCATGGTGTGGATGGTAGAGATCCACACCACAGCTGGGATGATTGATAACATTGTGGCCTAAGGTAGAAGGAGATGAGCTATACGGCTTGCATTACATGCATGTGAAGGTCAACTCTTTGAGCGATCATGCAGGAAGTTTGAAGTTAATAATTCATCAGTTAATAGCTCATCAAGGGTGATCGATAAGTTCGTGGCCTAAGGAAGAAGGAGATGAGTTATTAACTTCAGACTTTCTGCATTTTTACTCAAAGAGTTGACCTGCATATGCATGTAACGAGAGCTGTATAACTCATCTCCTTCTACCTTAGGCCACAAACTTATCCATCACCCATCTGTGACCACTTTCTGGAGGTCCAAGATCCGTATGGTTGATGTTATTTTTAAACAGGTTCTGTGGATTTCTTTGTTTCATGGCTGTCTGTGGGATGATGAGCCTCAGGGTTGTACACTGCATACATACTTCAATAGTCAATGTACTTTGAATTCTTAGAGTCCTCCCACAGTCCAAAGGCTTACCCGTTAGTAGGTTAATTGGTCGTTGTAAAGTGTCCTGTGATTAGGCTAGGTTAAATAGGTGGATTGCAGGGTGGTGTGGCTTATTGGGCTGGAAGGGCCTATTATGTGTTGCATCTCTAAATAAATAAATAATTGTCCCTTCTGAACACATTGTCAAGAGTCAAGACCAGGGCCTCTGTACCTCCCTCTGCAACAAAATACTTGGCTCCCTGACTGGTGGACCTTGGACAACGAGGATGTGAAACAACATACAGTATTTTCTAGTTGATCATCAACATAGGTACTCCTTAAGGCTCCAACACGAGGAAATCTGCAGATGCTGGAAATTCAAGCAACACACACAAAAGATGCTGGTGAACGCAGCAGGCCAGGCAGCATCTATAGGAAGAGGTACAGTCGACGTTTCGGGCCGAGACGCTTCGTCAGGACTACTTTCAAATCTCTTACTATCTCTTCTTTCAGTTAGTCCTGACGAAGGGTCTCGGCCCCAAACGTTGACTGTACCTCTTCCCATAGATGCTGCCTGGCCTGCTGCGTTCACCAGCATTTCTTGTGCGTGTTGCTTGAATTTCCAGCATCTGCAGATTTCCTCATGTTTACAGTTTTAAATGCAGGAGGGGACTATGTTGAAAAATAAACATGCTAGGTAAAATTGACTCCTTCTACCTTAGGCCACGAACTTATCAATCACCCCTCGTATGTGACTCCAGTTCTGCTGTTACATTTGGAGTTGTGAAGTCACAGAGGAGTGAAACAAGCTCTTTGGCCCATCAAGTCTCCCCTCATTCCTTTCCACTTCCCTCAAGATTTTAGTGTGATTTACAGTGGCCAATTACCCACCAACCCTGAGGTCTTTGGGACATGGGAGAAAACCAGAGCACTGAGGGAATACATGCAATTACAGGGCAAATGTTCAAACTCCACACACACAGAGTTTCTGAGTCTGGGTCAAACCTGGATCTCAGGCCCTGTGAGATACTGACTCTACCAGCTGCACCACAAGCCTTCTTCCATCAGTCTCTTCAATGTAAACAATCTCACTCAAAAGATGTTGACAGTCAGCCTTTTTTAAACCATGCTCCTAAGCTGCGGAAATTGATACCTAAAGACTCAGTTGACATCTTAAACACCCCTCAAACCTAATTTATTTAACCTTGCTTTTAACTATAAACTTTTTAACTTTTATTTTCATGTTTGCACTTTATCCCATTATAAAACACATTGAACTATATTGCCTCTATGAAAGGTGTTCTATAAATAAGATATTACTATTATTATTATTATTATTACTACTACTACTATCTTGACAATGCAGTATAATTCTTTTTCTTCTGCAATAATGCTTTGCCCTCTTGCGCTTTGCTGGTCTTTTTACTGAATCCCTCTTGGTACAATGTGCTGATCTTTAGCATATGTAATTATGAACACACTGATTCGTGTCTCTATTATCAGCACTCTGTAGAACTGTCCAAGGTCCAAAGTGAGCAGTATCTTGTTCTGGATTGACTTTCTCCAGAACTGAATTCCACATGAATGATTTCGACAGAAGATGCCAGCTGTCCATTTCCCTCCACAGCTGCTGGACCCACTGAGGCTATTTTTTGCTCCAGATTCTGCAAATCTGGAAAATTTCGGGGAAACGTTGAAGGTAGAATTTGTACACAAAGAGTGGATAGTCCCTGGAATGTACTGACAGGAGTGGTGGTAGAGGCTGATGCAATTAGGGCTATTTAAAAGACTCTTTGATAGGCACATGATTGTATGAAAAATGGACGATTATGGGCTCTGTAGAGGGGAAGGGTTGGACTGATCATGGAGTAGGTTTATACAAGTTGGCAGAACAACATGGGCTGAAGGGCCTGTATTATACCATTTTGTGTTCCCTGTTTTATGTTCCAGCATCTACCCTCTCTTGTGCTTCAGTTTTGAATGCTTACCTGTGAAACATTCCACACTTGCGGTATTTTCATGCAGTCCTAATGAAGGATCTCAGCCTGAACAGTAGACTGTTTATTTCCCTCCGGACAGTAGATGTTGCCTGGCTGCTGAGCTCCTCCATCATTTTGCATATGAGTTGCTTTAGGGTAGAACATTGTCGAGTGTTTCACCATGGACTTGAAAGAGTCCACATTTGAGAGTTCAGAAGATGGTGACCATCGTGGACTTTGAAGTAAACACCGGATGATGCTGAGGTTAGTGTTAAACTCTCACTACTACAATGTCTAGAAAAAGCACAGACACAAATAGGAACCTTATTTTGATCTTACAACAAGGTATGTTGTTATAGGATGGGAAGCAACTTCTCCTCCCAGGCCATGAGACTACTGAACTCCCTGCCACCACCCAGGTCTGACCACTTAATGGATGTCAGTAGTGTTACACTGTTTACTTTTTAACTTGTGTCGTAAATGCACTTTGCTAACCATTTAATTATTTGTTCATTTATACAGTATTTGTGGTGATACTGCTTTATGTGTTGTGTGTGAGTTATATGTACTGTGTTGTGCATCTTGGTTCTGAAAGAACGTTGCTTCTTTTGGTGGTGTACATACTCTCAGTTTGTCACGCTGCATCTTCGGACCCAAGCACTGGACCACGCAGAGACCGAGAAGGGTTAAACTAAACTCAGAATTTTATTGAGAAAACAAGACAGTGAACTCACTCAGCCTTGGATGACTTGGGATAACTTGGCCAGAACTACACTAGGCAAAGATCAGGACGACCGAGCAATTGAAGAGTTGGCACTGCTCCGTTAAATACACACCAGGGCACGGAAGAATCTGTGCCCAGCAGATAAAACCTCAGACTAATTACAAGCTAACAAGTAACAATTGTAATAAGAAACAAAAGTCCAAGGATATTTAATTGGACAGCCGCAAAGTCACGGAGAAATAAAGACGATAAGACATAGGAACAGAATTAGGCCATTTGGCCCACTGAGTCTACTCTGCCATTAAATCATGGCTGATCCATTTTTCCCCTCCTCAGCCCCATTCCCAGGCCTTCTCCCCGTGACCTTTGATACCGTGTCCAATTGAGAACCTATCAAGCTCTGCCTAAAATACATCCAATGACCTGGCCTCCACAGCTGCCTGTGGTAATAAATCTTACAAATTCACCAGCCTCTGGTTGAAGAAATTTCTCCACATCTCTGTTTTAAATAGATGTCCCTTGATCCTGAGGCTGTGTCATCTAGAACTCGACCCTCCCACCATGGTAAACATCCTTTCCACATCTACTCTGTCTAGGCCTTTCAACATTCAGACGTTCTCAATGAGATGCCTCCTCATCCTTCTAAATTCCAGTGAGTACAGACCCGGAGCAATCAAACGTTCCTCATATGATAACCCTTTCATTCCCAGAATCATCCTTGTGAACCTCCTCTGAACCTTCTCCAATGCCAGCACATCTTTTCTTAGATGAGGATCCTAAAACTGTTCACAATACTCAAGGTGAGGCACCAGTGCCTTATAAACCCTTAGCATCACATCCCTATTCTTGTGTTCTAGGCTTCTTGAAATGAATGCTGACATTGCATTTGCCTTCCTCACCATCACCTCTCCCAAGTCCCTCTGCATCTCAGATTTTTGGATTTTCTCCCTGTTTAGAAAATAGACTGCACATTTATTTCTACTATCAAAGTGCATGACCATGCATTTTCCAACATTATATTTCATTTGCCACTTTCTTGCCCATTCTCCTAATCTGTCTAAATCCTTCTGCAGCCCTCCTGTTTCCTCAACACTAGCTGCCCCTTCACCAATCTTCATATCATCTGCAAACTTGGTAACAAAGCCATCTTTCCCATCGTCTAAATCATTGATACACAGCATAAAAAGAAGTGGTCCCAACACCAACCCCTGCAGAACACTACTAGTGACTATAATTAATAAAATTGTCAAGAATACAAAAAACAGCAAAAATCTCAGAGCCCTCAGAATAATCTACTGATGACCCGAGGTCAATGTTGAATGGTAATATAAATTGAACTTGAACCTATTGTCCTTATATCATATGATGCCATCAATCCTTTCCACAAACATACATTAATACAATGCAATTGTTTTCCCTCTTTGATAACAAAAAGTACTTACAATGTCTCCTCACACATACACATATTCATTATGGTTTCAGTCTGTTGTCTGAGACTCTAGTTCAGTCAGTTACGCATTTGTCTCATGTCTCTATGTTAGTTGCTTGAGTATTTACAGTCTCTTGGATTAATTATCTGCTGCTCTGTGATAGTAGTTAATTCTCTGTTGACGCTAAGAGTCAATTCATCACCAAGCATAATTTCATCATTATGCTCTGGTATGACAATTTGAATGCACAGGAACGTAGGAAACGTTCAGAGTGTAGTGGACTCTACCCAATGCATCAGGGGCACAGCCTTCCCCACCATTGGTTATATCTTCATAGAACATAGAACCAGTACCATGATGTTATGCTGACCTTTTGACTTACTAGAAGAACAATCTAACCCTTCCCTCCTACATAGCCCTTAACTTCTCTTTCATCATGTGCCAATCTAAGAATCTTTTAAATGTCCCTAATATATATGGGTCTACTGCCACCCCAGCAGTGAGTTCGATGTACACACTGTACTGTGCAAAAAGTCTACCTCTGACATCCCCACCATACTTTCCTCCACTCACCTTAAAATTTTGCAGCAGCTGCTGCCTCAAAAAGACAATGTCCATCATCTGTGCCACACCGTCTTCTCACCGCTACCTTCCGGCAGGAGGTACAGAAGCCTGAAGTCCCACACCATCAGGTTAAAGAATAGCTACTTCTCATCAGCCATTTGGTTCTTGAACCAACCTGCACAAACCTAATCACTACAGTTTAGCAACACAGTGACCACTTCTGCACTACAATGGACTTTGTTTCTTTTTAGTGTCTTAATTGTGTTCTTTCTTGTATAGGTTTGCATTATTGTAAAGTTATACCTTTTTGTGAATGTATCTGATGCTATGTGTCTATGATAATGTTGCAACAGTAGCCGCCTTATTAGGTACACCTCATTAACGCAAATATCTCATCAGTCAATCATGTGGCAGAAACTCAGTGCATGAAAGCATGCAGACATGGCCAAGAGGTTCAGTTGTTGTTCAGACTAAACATCAGAATGGTGAAGAAGTGTGATCTAAGTGACTTTGACCATGGATTGATTGTTGGTGCCAGACAGGGCGGTTTGAGTATCTCAGAAACTGCTGATCTCCAGGGATTTTCAAGCATGATTATCTCCAGAGTTTACAGAGAATGGTGGGAAAAAAAAACAAAAAAAAAGAAATCCAGTTCTAATGAGAGAGATCAGAGGAGAATGACCAGGCTGGTTCAACTTGACAGGAAAGCAACAGTAACTCAAATAACCATATGTTACAACAGTGGTGTGTAGAAGAGCATGTCTAAACAGCTAAAACTTAAAAGTTGAAAGTTAGGTTGCCCATTTGATTAATAACTTAATTGGACCGGCACAACATTGAGGGCCAAAGGGCCTGTTCCTGTGATGTATTGTTCTATGAATGCACAACACATCAAACCTTGAAACAGATGGGCTATAGTTACAGAAGAACTCAAATATGCACTCAGCAACCACTTTATTAGGTATAGGAGGTACCTAATAATGTGGCCATTGAGTATACTTGTGCATTATGACAATAAGCTTGACCTTGACTTTATCTTCAGACATGCGTCTCTAATCATAAGCATTTCTGACATTTCCAATTAATGCTTACATTTTGCATAAAAACTTGGACTACATTATGGGGATCCTGTAATGAGTCTCTGACCTGTTCAGTGATCTGAACATTTTTAAGACAAAACATAACAGCATTTTTTCATTTATGTAGATCATGATTTCCCAACCTTTTTTATGCCATGGACCTCTACCATTAAGCAAGGGGTCCTATGTTGGGAACCCCTGATTCTTAGGTTCTTTGGAGCAACTTGTGGGAGCTAGAGGTGTACTAATTGTATAACATCTACGTGAAACATGGGTAGCACAGTAGCATAGTGGTTATCACAACACTTTACAGTACAGGTGACCCAGGTTCAATTACTGATGTTGCCTGTAAGGTGCTTGTATGTTCTCCTGATAACTGCGTGGGTTTCCTCCGGGTGCTCTGGTTTTTACCCACAGTCTAAAAACATACTGGTTTGTAGGTTACTTGGTGATTGGGCTCAGATTAAATCAGGGGATTTGCTGGGCGGCACAAATGTTCTGAAGAGATTATTCTGTGCTGTACCTCAATAAATGAATGAATTAATTCATTAATAGGTAGATAGACTAATAATTGACTGTTGCACTTCCTACATTGTGGTAATGATAATACTCCAGCCACTTCTTCATTTCGCAAACACGAAGAAATCTGCAGATGCTGGAAATTCAAGCAACACACACAAAATGCTGATGGAACGCAGCTGGCCAGGCCGCACCTATAGGAAGAGGTACAGTCGATGTTTCGGGCTGAGACCTTTCGTCAGGATGAACTGAAAGAAGAGATAGTAAGAGATTTGAAAGTGGGAGGGAGAGGGGGAGATCTGAAATGACAGGAGAAGGCAGGAGGGGGAGGGATAAAGCTAAGAGCTGGAAAGTTGATTGGCAAAAGGGATACAAGGCCGGAGAAGGGAGAGGATCATGGGGCGGGAGGCCTAGGGAGAAAGAAAGGGGGAGGGGAGCACCAGAGGAAGATGGAGAGCAGGCAAGGAGTTATTGTGAGAGGGACAGGGAGAGAAAAGAAAGGGGAAAATAAATAAATAAACAAACAAACAAACAAATAAATAAATAAGGGATGGGGTAAGAAGGGGAGGAGGGGCATTAACGGAAGTTAGAGAAATCAATATTCCTTCTGGATACACACTCAGGTTGGAGGAACAACACCTTATATTCCGTCTGGGTAGCTTCCAACCTGATGGCATGAACATGGTCCGAAACATTGACTGTACTTCTTCCTATAGATGTTGCCTGGCCTGCTGTGTTCCACCAGCATTTTGTGTGCGTCATTTCTTGATTTCGTCATCAGGGTGCCTTGTGACAGCTCCTAGTAAAACCAAGCTGTTTTTGTTAAGTTGTGCTGTGCCTTGTTAACTGTGCTGGGAAATCGTTCTGCAGGCCTTTCAAATGCAATCGAGCATTGAGATAACTCACTGGTGTTTTTATTTGTTTACGATCATGTAAAGAGATCCAGTGACATTACTTTACTTCTGTGCAAAAAAAAATTATGAAACTTGTAAGTCGTGCTGCTGCTGAAATTAAAACCTATTTAGTTTCTGATTCCTTGATGCTTTATCTAAAGTGTTGTCACATCATTGGGACGTCAAAGCAATATCAAAGACAAATTGGTAATGGTTTATTATTGTCACATATTCCGAGGTAAACTCTGTTTTGCATGCCATCTGAACAGATCATTTCATCACATCAAGTACAAGGAAAAGCAATAACAGAATGCAGAATGAAGTGTAACAAAACATAGAGCATCGGATATTATAGCATGATACAAGTGCTTCTGCCCACAATGTTGTGCCAGCATTTTAACTTACTCTAGGATCAATCTAACTCTTCCCTCCCACATAGCCCTCCATTGTTTTTAATCCATTTCATCCATTCCAGAACAAGGGGTCACAGTTTGAGGATAAAGGGGAAGCCTTTTAGGACCGAGATGAGGAAAAACCTCTTCACCCAGAGAGTGGTGAATCTGTGGAATTCTCTGCCACAGGAAACAGTTGAGGCCAGTTCATTGGCTATATTTAAGAGGGATTTAGATATGGCCCTTGTGGCTAAAGGGATCAGGGGGTATGGAGAGAAGGCAGGTACAGGGTTCTGAGTTGGATGATCAGCCATGATCGTACTGAATGGTGGTCCAGGCTCGAAGGGCTGAATGGCCTACTCCTGCACCTATTTTCTATGTTTCTATGTTTCTATATCTAAGAGTATCTTAAATATCCGTAATGTATCTGTTTCTACCTCCACCCCTGACAGAGCGTTCCATGCATTCACCATTCCGTGTAACAAACCTACATCTGATATCCCCCCTGTACTTTTCACTAATCACCTTTAGATTATGCCCTCTTATATTATCCATTTCCCTGGTTACAGGATGCTGGCTGTCAATTCTATCAATGCTTCTTATCATTTTACATCCCTCTATCCATTGACTTTTCATCCTCCTTTGCTTCAAAGAGAAAAGCCCTAGCTCGCTCAGCCTCTCCTCATAAGACATGCTCTCTCATCCAGGCAGCGTCCTGGTAGATCTCCCCTGCGCCCTCTCTAAAGCTTCCACATCCACCCTGTAATGAGGCAACCGGAACTAAACACAATATTCTAAGTGTGGTCAAGCCATTGTTTTATTGAGGTGCAACATTGCCTTGTGGCTCTTGAACTCAATCCCCAAACAAGTAAAGGCCAACACACCGTAGGCTTTCCGAACCATCATATCAACTCATGTGGCAATGTTGAGGGATCTGTGGACGTGGACCCCAAGATTCCATTGTTCTTCTGCACTGCTAAGAACCCTGCCAATGACCTTGTAAACAGATACAGAAAAAGTATCTGTATCTTAGACAATAAGGTGCAAGGCCATAACGAGGTAGATTGTGGGGTCAAGAGTCCATCCTGTTGTACTAGGGGACCACTTAATAGTCTTATAACAGGAAGATAGAAGCTATTGTTGAACCTGGTCATGCGCGCTTTCAGATTTTTATCTTCCACCCAATAGGCAGGGGAGAAAAGGGAATGTCTGGGCTGGGTGGGGTCTGTGATTAAACTGGCTGCTATACAAAGGTGGTGAGAAGTGTAAACAGAGGTCCATGAAGGGGCAGCTGGTTTCTGTGATGTGCTGAGCTGTGCCCACAACTCGCTGCACTTTCTCATGGTCTTGGGAAGAGCAGCTGCCACACCAAGCTATGGAGCATCTGGATAGCATACTTGGTGGGGTGGTGGGTGCAGAGAAGATGTCTGGAGTGGAAGGGGTCTTTCTTTATGTTGACAGTTTTACTAAGACTATGAGACAATGAAAGGGTAAGCCACCAAGGGGTTATTGTGCAGGAGTTAGAGAACTCAAATCGTTTGCTACACTTAAAGAGATGAACTTTATTTGTCACTTGTACATTGAAACATATAGAGCAATGTATCATTTACATCAAACCAAATCAGTGAGGATTGAGCTGGGCAGCCCATAAGTGTCGCCATCACAGCATATCCACAATTCACTAACCCTAAATGTATATCTTCAGAACGTGGGAGGAAATGGGAGCACCCCAAGGAAACCTGCACAGTCACAGAGAGAAATTACAAATTCTTTACAGACAGCTGTGGGAATTGAACCCTAATCAGCGATTCCTAGTGTTGTAATAGTGATGTGCTACCTGTTATACCACCATACCTCCCACTGTTCATTGGAAACTGCCCAAGACTAGTTATTTTAATGGAGGGAGATCACATCATACATGAGACATTATCCCTTCAGAGAGCCTCAAGACCAGAAAAGTTATGCTATAAACTCCAATCATAAAACAGCCAAATTACTGTTAAACACACACGCTCACACACACACACACACACACACACACACACACACACACACAGAGAAAGAGACAACTCACAAGCCTTGTTGCATCATGGGTACGGCAATAGCTTATGCTTATAAACTCAATATATAAGTTCGCTGATGACACAACAACTGTAGGCTGTATCTCGGGTAATGATGAGTTTGAGTACAGAGAGGAAATTAAGGACCTTGTGGCATGGTGCGAAGACAATAACCTATCCCTCAACGTCAGCAAGACAAAGAAATTGGTTGTTGACTTCAGAAGGAGTAGCGGACCACACAACCCAATTTACATTGGTGGTGCGCAAGTGGAACAGGTCAAAAGCTTTAAGTTCCTCGGGGTCAATATCACAAATGACCTGACTTGGTCCAACCAAGCAGAGTCCACTGCCAGGAAGGCCCACCAGCACCTTTACTTCCTGAGAAAACAAAAGAAATTTGTCCTGTACCCTAAAACCCTCACTAATTTTTATAGATGCACCGTACAAAGCATTCTTCTAGGGTGCATCACAACCTGGTATGGAAGTTGTCCTGTCCAAGACGGAAAGAAGCTGCAGAAGATCGTGAACACGGCGCAGCACATCACACAAACCAATCTTCCGTCCGTGGACTCACTTTACACCGCACGCTGTCGGAGCAGTGCTGCCAGGATAATCAAGGACATGACCCACCCAACCAACACACTTTTCGTCCCTCTTCCCTCCGGAAGAAGGCTCAGGAGCTTGAAGACTCGTACGGCCAGATTTGGGAACAGCTTCTTTCCAACTGTGATAAGACTGCTGAACGGATCCTGACCCGGATCTGGGCCGTACCCTCCAAATATTCAGACCTGCCTCTCGGTTTTTTTGCACTGCCTTACTTTCCATTTTTCTATTTTCTATTTATGATTTATAATTTAAATTTTTAATATTTACTAATTTTTACTATTTTTAATATTTAATATTTGTAATCCAGGGAGTGGGAAATGCAGAATCAAATATTGCTGTGATGATTGTATGTTCTAGTACCAATTGTTTGGCGACAATAAAGTATAAATTATAAAGTATAAAAAAATCTAGTGACATTATTTTGCTACTGTATAATAAAAATACGAAACATTTAAATGAGCTCGCTGCTGAAATTAAAACCTGTTTAGTTTTGATTCCTAGTTACTTTATCTAAAGTGTTGTTGTGTCATTGGGACATCAATCCAACATGAAAGGCAAATTGGTAAATCGGTTTATTATTGGACCCAATGGTAGCATGGCGGTTAGTGCAACATTATTACAGCTTGGAGGGGCATCGGAGTTCCGAGTTTAATTTCAATAACTTCTGTAAGAAGTTTGCACATTCTCCTTGTGACTGTGCGGGTTTCCTCCAGGAGCTCTGGTGTCCTCCCGCAGTCCAAGACGGATCGGTGAATAGGTTCACTGTAAATCTACTGCGATTCGGTCAAGGTTAAACAGCTGGGTTACTGGTTCTCTCCTCAGTCTCAAAATCGTGTCTCAATTCTAGTCTTGGGTATTCCACATTCGAGTCCTTGCCCAGGACTCTTGTCACATATCGAGCAACTTACCGCTGGGATAGTACTGTGGTACTTGATGTTCTCAGTATCCAACAGTGACTTGTAATAGTAAAAAAAGACTTAAGGATGAACAAGTGCACCTTTGATTGGATCCAGAGTGACTGCTGTGTCTGAGTATGCTGCCATCTTATCGGAAGAACAGGCAGCCAAAGGGCAACTCTTTCACTCAGATGTTGTTCCGTATATGGAAGGAGCTGGTAGAAGAATTGGTAGAAACAGGTATCTCAAAAGAATATTATCAAAGATATTTTGGTAGATATGTGGATTGGAAGGTTTAGAGGGATATGAACCAAGCACAAGCAAACGGGATTAGTTTAGATGAGAATCTTAGTCAGCATGGACCATTCAGATTCAGATTTATTTATCACACGTACAGCGAAATGCGACATTTGCATTAAGACTCCCAACACAACCAAGGATGTGCTGGAGCCAGTGTGCCAGTGTTGCTACACATTCCTGCATCAACACACCATCCCCACAATGCTCGGTAGAACAGCACGGAACACAACAAGCAACAAAACAAGTTCCTTTTCTCCCTCCCACTCAACATTCCTCCAACTCCAGGAAAGGCCTCTGGACTTCCAGTCTCCAAGCTCTGACCATCAGACTTCAACTTCTGAAGTATGGATAGACCTTCAGGCTTTGATCTTTTATAGCTACCCCTGGACTAGCTAATTATAGGACCCTGATCTCCAGGCTCAAACTCTGAGCACTCCAACTGACAGGCCTTCATGCCTCCTCAACCCTCCAGGACATCCGATCCAGGACATACTGACCCATCCATGCATTGGTCTTTAAGCACAGAACTGAGGCCTGAACTGCGGATGGGCCGAGGGGTTTGCTTCCATTGTGCAAAACCCTATAACTCTATGACATTTGTTTCTCTTTCCCTCCTTTCATATGTAGAGATGTATCTGGAACATATGCTGCACTTTAGGTCTCAGGAAAAAAGCCCAGAAGCTGCATAGCCAGTAGAAAATGATAACTAATGTATCCACAACCTCTTAACTTAAGTCACCTCTTCCAAATTTTTTGAATGTGAATCATTGTATTCATGGGATTTATCTCCTTTCAACCTCAACATCTTCTCTAGGTGTATTTTCAAACTAATAAACAATTTCTTCTGTTCCTCATCCTCAATGGACCGTTGATACCAAAATACTGTATATCTGACAAGTTTTGTACGTTTTCATACCTAAAGTCAGCCACAAATTATTCATTAAACTTTTATTTCATTGTGTTATTCCCCTTTATACGTTCTCCTGTCTCTGTCCTCAAGGGGCTCACTCTTACCTTCCGGAACCTTCTTTTCACATACTGTACAACCTTTTGTGGTTTGGTTTTATGTTTTTTTTGCCATCTCTTCTCTATCAACCCCTTGGTTTTACTTTGCCACGTTCTGAAGTACTCCCAGTCCTCAAGCATACTACTATGTCTGGTAACTTTATAAACCTTTTCCTTAGATTTAAAACTATTTTCAATTTCTTCTGTCAACCACAAATCAATGACTTTTCCTATTGGGTTTACATGCCTTGAAGCAATAGTTTTTTTTTTGCAACTCAGGCATTAATTCCTCAATACCAGACATTGCCTTTTCATACCTTTCAAATATTCTCCCAATCGATCACTGCTAGTTCTCTTTGTGTGCCTTCATTGTTCCCCTGTTTATATTAAAGACAAAAATTTTATGTTAAATGATAGCACTTTCAAACACAACATCAAATTCTATCATATAATGGTCACTCTTCCCAATGTGTCCTTGACCACACAATAGTCCCTGTTCATGGTACAAAATAAGATCCAAAGTAGATTCTTTCCTCATTTGGTTCTCAATATACTGATGGTCCTTGAAATAAACATTCACTTGATTACAGCAAAATTGAATTGTCTTTGTTGCTCTTGATTTCCAGCATTTCTAGAATCGCTTGTGTTAATAAGATCATAAGATATAGGAATAGAGTTAGACCATCTGGCCCATCAACTGTGCTCCACCACTCAATCATCACTGATATATTTTCCCTCTCAACCCCATTGTCCTGCCCTCTACCCTTCATAATCAAATTTCACTATAATTTCACTTTAAATATACCCATGGCTGAACCTTCTCATCCCTCTGTGACAATGAATTCCACAGATTCATCACCCTCTGGCTAAAGAAATGCCTTTTTATCTCTGTTCTAAATAGACTGGGGGATCCTCATGCAAGATTCCTGAAAGATTAACTGGCAGGTTGAGTCTGCAGTAAGGAAGGCAAAAGCAATATTAGCACTCATTTTGAGAGGACTATAATATGAAAGCAAGGATGTAATGCTGAATCAGCTTTAAATATACTGTACATAATGATTTGGCCTTCACACCTGCCTGCAGCAACAAATTCCACAGATTCACCACTCTCTGGCTGAAGACATTCCTCCTCATCTCTGTTCTAGATGGACTTCTCTCTGTTCTAAAGTTGTGCCCTCTGGTCTTAGACTCCCTGACCATATGAAACATTCTCTCCATAGCCCACTCTTTTGAGGCCTTTCAACATTCTGTTATTGATAGGAGCTGTGAATAACTTGGCCACTGCTCTTTCTACAATACACCAGGATCTGAACTCCAAAGAATACCTGAGCTGTCCTGAGATGCTTGAATTAGGAGAGGAACCATCTCTGAGGAATACCCAAACCATATCTGTGTTCAGGTCTTTGTCAACACATGCAATTCCTTCTTTAAAAGGTATACACTCAGTGGCTACTTTCTTAGTACACCTGTACACCTGCTTGTTAATGCGAAAATCTAATTAGTCAATCATGTATCTGCAACTTAATGCATTAAAGCATGCGGACATGGTCAAGAGATTTAATTGTTTAGACCAAATGCGAGAATGGGGAAGAAATATGTTCAAAGAGACTTTGACCTTGGAATGATCGTTGGCGCCAGACAGGGTTCAAAGGTTCTGGTTCATTTATTTATTATCAACTTATGTATCCATATACAACTCAGAGATTTGTCTTCTCTAGAGAGCCACAAAACAAAGAAAGGACACAAAAATTATTCAGACAGAAACATAAAACCCACCCTCCTGCACAAAAAGAACAACATCTCGACCATCAACCCACAAAATCCCCTTCCCCCCACACCAAACTGAAGAACCTTGACACCAAACCACCCCCCCAAACAAAATGGAACAACAACATTGACCCCAAACAATCCCTCCAAACAGAAAAAAATGAGAAAGGAAAAGGAGATAAAAAACACAGAATATAGAAACTATAAGTCTCAATAATTCCACAGTCCATAAACATAATGGTCCAATCCATTAATGCAGAACCGCGATATCATCCTCCTGTATCACTGACATCATCCTACCCGGCCACCACTGCAAAAGGCCACTCACAGAAGAAGCAGACAGTCAGCACTGAACTCTCGCTCACCTTCCACACTCACTTTGATGTCTCAATCTTCCTCGACGCTTTAATCAGCGATTAATTGACACTTTAAGTTTCTTCGTGTCAAAGTTGTCTGAGTATGCTCTCCCTTCCCGGGATCTTCTCAAAGACAACAAAGTGCTGGATCACTCAATCAATCTCCAAACTGTAAACTGCAGGCTCTAATAGTCCCAGAAACACATTTAAGATGAAAAACAGACGTAAAAGAAGTAAAATAGTCATGTTTGTGGACCATCTGGGATATGTCGACTGAAGGAGCATTATACACTGGCGCCATCTTGACTGGAAAGACAAGGTGGGTAGTTTGAGTCTCTCAGAAACTACTAATCTGGGATTTCCATACACAACAGTCTCTAGAGTTTACAGAAACTGGTGTGAAAAACAAAAGTATCAAGTGAGGGCAGGGCCGTTCTGTGGGCAGAAACGTCTCGTTAATGAGACAGTTCAGAGGAGAATGGCCAGACTAGTTCAAGCTGACAGGAAGGCAACAGATCAAAAATTTGACTGAGTGGTCCACAGCAAAGACCTTTCACTCAATATCAGCAAGATCAAGAAGCTGATTGTTGACTTCAGGAGGAGGAAACCAGACCTCCATGAGCCAGAATCAGCGGCTTTAAATTCCTCAGTGTTATTATTCCAAAGGACTTGTCCTGGGCCCATCACGTAAGAAGACGGCATGCAGCGCCTCTACGTCCTTGGAAATTTGCGAAGATTCAGCATGACATCTAAAACTTTGACAAACTTCTGAAAATGTGTGGTGGAGAGTATATTTTTTAGATTATGAAGACACATAGTCCCCTTTTATTGTCATTTAGCAATGCATGCATTAAGAAATGATACATTATTTCCTCCGGTGTGACATCATCACAAAACACAGGACAAACCAAGACTGAAAAAACTAACAAAACCACATAATTATAACATATAGTTACAACAGTTCAACAATAACATAACTTGATGAAGAAAGTCCATGAGCACAGTAAAGTTCAAAGTTTCTCGAATGTCCCACATCTCACGCAGACGGGAGAAGGAAGAAAAACTCTCCCTGCCATGCCAACCACAGTCCGACTCTGAGTCATCCGAAAACTTCGAGCTCTGATCAGCTCTCCAACACTGAGTACTGAGCGGCATCTCTGCCGAACGATTCGACCTCCTTCTCGGTCGCCAAAAGCAGGCAAGACCAGGGATTTTGAGGCCTACCCTCCGAAAGATTCCCGACCACACAGTAACGACAGCAGCAGACGGGCGTTTCAGAAATTTCTCCAGATGTTCCTCTGTGCTTTCATGTCCATTCTCCACCAAATCAGAATTGTCCACTGCCCCTATTTAACAGATACGACATCATTTGACTGCTTGTATCATGGCCTGTTAAGGAAACGCCAATGTTCTTGAATGGAAACCCCTACAAAATGTATTGGATACATCTGTCCTTCACAGGTGAAACCCTCCCCACTATTGAACACATCTACTTGGAAAGCAGCATCCATCACTCAGGGTCCCCACCACCCAGACCATGCTCTCTTCTGCTGCTGCCATCAAGAAGGGGGTCTTGAGTCCCATACCACCAGGTTCAGGAACAGTTATTACTCCTCAACCATCATGCTTTTGAACCAAAGGGGATAAATTCACTCAACATCACTTGCCCCATCTATGAACTGTTCCCACAATCTATGGACTCACTTTCAAGGAGTCTTCATCTCATATCCTTGATATTTATTGCTTACTTATTATAATTATTATTACTTATCTTTCTTTTGCATTTGCACGGTTCACTGTCTTTTGCACTTTGGTTGCTTGTCCGTTAATTTGCGTGTGGTTATCTTTGATTCTATTATGGTTCTTGGATTTACAGAGTATGCCCACAAGAAAATGATATTCAGAGTTGTACATGGTGAGATATATACACTTTGAAAATACATTTACCTTGAACTTTGACAGTAACTCAGGTAAATGTGTTTTACAATTGTGACGTGCAGAAGAGCATCTCTGAGTAGACAACGCGTCAAACTGTGAAGTAGATGGACTACAGTAGCAGAAGACCGCAAACATATATTCAGTGGCCACTTTATTAGGTACGTCATAATTATGTGCTGTTTTGTATGACGTAGGCAATCATGGCCTCATGACCATGATTGAACTTGGAAATCTTTTTCTACGGAATAGGTTTGCCTTTGTCTTCTTCTCGATAGTGGCCTTACAAGGCGCGTGACCCCAGCCATTACCAATACTTTTCAGAGAGTGCCTGGCGTCAGTCATCACATAACTGGGACTTGTGATATGCACTAACTGCTCATGTGAACATCCACCACTGGCTCCCCTGATTTCTCATGACCCCGATCGGAAGGCGCCACACCTTACCCAAGAGTGATCTGCTGACTAGCAGAGGGAAAGGAGCGCCAGCTTGCCGCCTTATTAGGTACAGGACGTATCTACTAAAGTGGCCACTGAGTGTACATTTGTGATCTGTCGTTCTGTAGTTAGTAGCACTTGTGGTGTAAGACTACTGGTGAAGGACATCTTTAGCTAGTCCTTCCTAGTAACTATTACCAACGCATAACATTGAAGCTGTAAATATGATCCACTGAGCAGCTGAGATCTGAATTCTTCTTCAAAGTTTATTAGAACTAAGCAACATGACAAATAATAAAAAATACAAATAATGTAACACAAGCCATTACAAGAAACTATAGAAGAATTTTATGACCATAGAATTATGTGGTTGGTGTACTGCAAACTATTATAAATTATCACACACTGCTGCAGCCTTATATACTAGCTGTGACTTCTATTCCTATTTAATTAACTCAAACTTTGATTCTGGCCACAACTCCCGAAGGGTAGCACAGTGTCAGTGCTGCTGTTTCGCAATTCCAGGTACTCCTTATCTAAGATATGTTGGCATTTTGGAGAGGGTTCAGAGGAGGTTCAAAAAAAATGATTCTGGGATTGAAAAGAAACTGTCCCAATATCATATGGTCGTATGGTGCCCGAGTTCAATCCTGCCCTCATAAGACCATAAGACATAGGAGCAGAATTAGACCATTTTGCACATCGAATCTGTTCTGCCATTCAGTCATGGCTGATCCTTTTTATAACCACATAACCATATAACAATTACAGCACAGAAACAGGCCATCTCGGCCCTTCTAGTCCGTGCCGAACTCTTACACTCACCTAGTCCCACCGACCTGCATTCAGCCCATAACCCTCCATTCCTTTCCTGTCCATATACATGTCCAATTTAACATTAAATGACATCGAACCTGCCTCTGCCACTTCTACTAGAAGCTCGTTCCACACAGCTACCACTCTCTGAGTAAAGATGTTCCCCCTCATGTTACCCCTAAACTTTCGCCCTTTAACTCTCAACTTATGTCCTCTTGTTTGAATCTCCTCCACTCTCAATGGAAAAAGCCTATCCACGTCAACTCTATCAACTCCCCTCATAATTTTAAACACCTCTGTCAAGTCCCCCCTCAACCTTCTACACTCCAAAGAATAAAGACCTAACTTGTTTAACCTTTCTCTGTAACTTAGGAGATGAAACCCAGGCAACATTGTAGTAAATCTCCTCTGTACTCCCTCAATTTTAATGACATCTTTCCTATATTTTTTTCTTTTTGGGATATCATCTTTTCTCCCCCTCCTCAGTCCCGCTGCCCGGACTTCTCCCCATACCCTTTGATACCCTGTCCACGCAAGAACCTTTCCAGCTCTGCCTTAAATACACCCAACGACCTGACCTCCACAGCTGCATGTGGTAATAAATTCCACAAGTTCACCAGCATTTGGCCTCAGATACTTACTATGTGGAGTCTTTAAGATTGGCTTTATTTGTCACATACAGTGAAAGGCATCATCCGCATCAACAACCAACACAGTCTGAGGCAACCTGCAAGACTTACCATGTATCCCAGGGCCAAAATGACACGCCCATAACTTAGCAACCCATATAATACTTATTGGAACGTCGGAGGAAGGCAGTGCACCCAAAGGAAACCCACACAGTCACAGGGAGAGTGCGTAAATTCCTTACAGACAGCAGTAGGAATTGGACACCAGTCTTACAGCTGGCAGTGTAAAGATACTCCCTGTGGCTGTGGAAGTTTCAGCCAAGTTCAATAGGTTTCAATAGGTACGTTTAATGTCAGAGAAATGTATACAATATAAATCCTGAAATTCTTTTTCTTCGCAAACATCCATGGAAACAGAGGAGTGCCCCAAACAATGAGTGACAGTTAAATGCTAGAACCCCAAACACACCCCAAGCATCCCCCTCCCACACACAAGCAGCACCCCCCCCCAGCTTCCCCCACCAGCAAAAAAGCATAGGTGCCCTCCGCCAAGCACTCAAGTGTGTAGCAAGCATCAGTAAAGACACAGACTTGCAGTACCCCAAAGTCTACTCATTCACCCAGTAATTCGACACAGCACAGGTTCTCTCTCTCCCTAATAAGGGAGAAAGAGGTGTCCCCGTTTCACAGTGAGAGGGGAGACATAACAAACAACTCGCTGATTTATGGCGTTAAAAGTCTGTTGCGTTGCATTTTCCGAGCTCTGTGCCCAAAGCACTCGGGTCTCTGGGCTCACAGCCAGCAGCCAGCTCGCAGCTTACGATCTTCTGTCTCCCACAACACATCAGGCGGCAGTACCAGCCTTGGGTTCGCCCGCCTCCAGAGCCACAAAAATCTGGCACCCTGAAGGCACACTAGTCTTCTAGGCTGCGTCCTTAGGATATCAAAAAGCGGCTGGTCGTGAGGCCCTGAGAGCGCGTCCCATTCCTGCAAAGAACTGAACTCAGAGTATAACTCCAGGTCAGGGTCTTCAAAAGAACCTTGAAAAGGGAAAGAAAGAGATATCAAAGATTGAAATAGAGCTGTTTCCGTAGATTCAAGCAAAGGAGTCACCGTTTAGCGCCATCTTGACTTTGTTCTGCCCTCCTAGCATGTGGGTTTCCAAGTGCTCCAGTTTCTGGTCTCCTTATAAAGATGCGTTTGCTATTTAATTAATACCTCATTGTTGTAAAGTAGCAAAATAATTTAGAAAGAAGTCCAGGTAAAGGGTTTTGACCTGAAATGTCAATTGTCCATTTTCCTCCATAGATGCTGCCTGACATGTTGAGTTTATCCAGCATTTCAAAGGTGCAAAGGTTTATTTATTATCAAAGTATACAACTCTGAAACTCTTCTTCTCCAGATAGCCATGAAACCAAGAAAGAAATGAATGGCAGCATGATCATCAATCCCCAGATCCCTGCTCTTTGCACAACAAAACTAACTAAAATGGAACAGACACATCGACTTCCAGCCCCAAATTCCTCCTCCTCCACAAAAAAAAATGAGAAAGAGTGGGCGAAAAACACAGAATATGAAAATGTATAAGACTGAAAAAAAATCTATAGCCCAAGTCCATAAACAGTACATAGAAAACCTGAGAAAGATTCTTTGGGCTCAGTAGCAGGCCCTTCTCTCTCCAGCAGCAGAGCAATCCCACCGGTGCTGTGTCCACCATGGTTTGAGGCTCTTATAAATAATAATTATTATTTATTACCAATCCACTAGCCTCTGCCTCTTACTCGCCCCTTGTTTGCCCCACCTGCCTGCATCAACCCATCATCTCTCAGTTCATCTGGATATCCATTCCCTCTCACCCCTTTATGCTAATGGGTTCCTGTCTACACTCAGTCCTGATGCAGGGGTACAGAAATAAAACACTGACTCTATCATTGGCTTTACAGACACTGCTCAACCTTCACAGCCATCTAGCATTTTTCTGTTTTATTTTAGCTATCTAGCATGAATTTTTTCTCACAGACTCGTACTGGATTCTCCTCTTTTTAGCTTCTAAGAGGAATTCTAGATCTCTGCCCCAACAAGGGTCCACTGATTAGTAAGGGCAAATGCTAAGCATTTGAAAGCAGATTTGAACCAACAGCATCCATCATAGAATAATTGTATTGTACAGCACCAAAATAGGCTGCTTGGACCATCATGTCCGTTTCAGGATGATCCAAAAGAATTTCCTTTAGTAGTTTTTCATTTGAACATCAGTACCTCTGAAATTTGAAAATCCTTCACATCATTGATTGCTGAGTGCCCTCACAATTGACTAAACACTTGCTTAATAGGCTCCAACTACGGGGTTCTCCAGATTACATCTTGAGTGTCACTGATAAGTCAAAATCTAAATGATTTCTGATTTTTATGATAGATCCTGATTTGTGTTATTGTCTTCTTTTGATCCTTGTGAGTTAACGATGTAAACTGTTGTCCTACATTTTAATGTAAGGGGGTTTCGTCTTTTATGTTACTGCATAAGCTAATTAAAATGGCTTCTTTGTTATGTTATATTTGGGAATGCTTCTTTATTATGTTAAACGCTGAGAAAGTTCTTTGCGCTAGTTACGAACCAATTGGGATAGTTGTTATGTTTTTGGTGCATCTGAAGATATTGTATGCATGGGGTTTTGGGGCAGAAGGTGGGAGAGAGAGAGACAGAGGATGGACCAGGTGCTGTGATGTCCGCTAACGGGGTCGGACCCCAAGTGGGGCATTCGGTAAGGAGAGGAGACGGAGACGGACTCGTGTGGAGTGTCTGGTCGACCACCGTTGTTGGTCCTAGGCGGCCGGTCGAGGTGGTCCGAGGGGTCGCTGGGTGAAGAAGAAGGGTCCTGAGCTCCAACTGTTTGAGCACAAAGAGATCGAACTTTGATAAGTGTGGTGCCTTTTATTTCCCTTTTATATTTTATTCTCTATTAATTATATATTTCCAGTAATATCTATAAACTGTAAATCACTTAATCGTATCTGGTGTATTGTCTGTTATTTGGGCAGGGTGGGGTACATCACACAGCATCCACACAAACTTATTACTCAGTTTGGCGGGTTCGAGGGCTGTTTCCCTAGACGACAGCGAGCCAAGCGACCCTGAGGCTAGCCAGGGGGGCTATATTAAGATGCACTATCCCCATGACAGCCTCAAAGTTTTCATTGCTGTACATAGTCTTATTCTGTTAAGGAAATACGGGATTAAATGTTGTATGATAAGTAAATATGGAAAAAAATGTTCACATAAGGACCCTATGCCCTGCCTATTGAAGTGAACTAAGGCACTGCTTAAAATCTCAACTAAAATTCAAGATCACAAGAATTAGCAGCAGAATTAGGTGATGTAACTCAGGAGTCTGCTCCACCATTTTATCATTGCTCATCCATTTTCCCTCTTAGCCCCGATCTCCTGCCTTGTCCCCTTATCCTTTCATGCCCTGACTAATCAAGATCTATCAACCTTTGCCTTATTTACACCCATTGACTTGGCCTCTGCAGCCACCTGTGGCAAGAAATTTGACAGATTCACCACAACCTAGCTAAAGAAATTCCTCCTCATCTCCATTCTAAAAGGACACCCTTCTATTCTAAAGTTACGCCCTTTTGTCTTATACTCCCCCACCATGGCAGACGTCCTGTCCACATCCACTCTTTCGAGGCCTTTCAACATTCGATAGGTTTCAATGAGGTAAACCCTCACTCTTCTGAATTCCAGTGAGTAGAGGCCCAAAGCCGTCAAGGGGAGGGAGGGGAACGTCGACTCAGACCATGAGAGGCCTGTGTCAGTCATTTTCATGCCTTACAAGGTGCAGATTGGAAGTCTGTGTGGGACGCCACTCCTCACACAGACACTAGAGCAATGTGTGGTTAAGTGATCACAGTTGATCAAGGAAACAAACATGCTGCCACAGCTGAGGCTCGAACTAGCGACCTTGAGATCATTAGACGAATGCCTTAACCACTTGGCCACATGCCCATCAAACACTCCTCATCAAGCCATCAAACACTCCTCATATAACAAGCTGTTCAATCTCCAAATAAGTTTCATGAACCTCCTTTGAACCCTCTCCAATGTCAGCACATCCTTTCCTGCATAAAGGGCCCAAAAACACCGCTCAAAATTTGCCTTCCTCACCACTGACAAAATGTGCAAATTAATTTTCAGGGAATCCTGCACGAAGACTCCCAATTCCCTTTGCACCTCAGATTTTTTAATTTTCTCTCCATTTAGAAAATAGTCCATGCATTTCTTTCTTCTACCAAAGTGCATGACCATACACTTTCTAACACTGTATTTCATCTGCCCCTTCTTTCCCATTCTCATAAGCAGTTGAAGTCCTTCTGTGGCCTCTAGACTGCTTCAAGACTACAAACCCCTCCACCTATCTTTGCATCCTTCACAAATTTGGCCAAAAAGCCATCAATACTGTCATCCAAGTCATTAACATATAACATAAAAAGAAGTTGTCGCAAAACGGACCCCTGTGGAGCGTTACTACTCACTGGCAGCAGAGCAGAAAAGGCTCCCTTTATTTACATTCTTTGCATCCTACCAATCAGTCTTAACTTGTTAAGCAGCCTCATGTGTGGCGCCTTGTTAAAGGCCTTCTGAAAATCTAAGCACACATCATCCACAATTCTTTGTTTATCCTGTTCATTATTCCTTCAAAGTATTCCAACAGATGTGTCAGCTCAGATTTTCCTTTGAGGAAACCATTCTGACAATGGCTTACTTTATCATGTGTCTCTCAGTAATGCAAAATCATATCCTTAACAATTGATTACGACATTTTCCCGACCACTGAGGTGAAACTAATTGGCCTATAATTTCCTTTCTTCTGCCTTTATCCCTTCTTGAAGAGTGGAGTGTCATTTGCAACTGTACATTCCTCCAGAACCGTGCCAGAATCAATTGTTTGTTGAAAGATCACTCCTAATGCCTCCATAAAATCTTCAGCCACCTCTTTTAGAACGCTGGGGTGTATACCACCTAGTCCAGGTGACTTATCCACATTCAGACCTTTCAGTTTTTCAAGAGCCTTCTCCCCAGTATTGGCAATGTCACACACATCTGCCCCCCTGACACTCACAAACATCTGGCATACTGTTAGTGTCTTCCACAGTGAAAATTGATACAAAATATTTATTCAGTTAGTCTGCTCATTCCTTGTCCCCCCGTTACTACCACTCCAGCATTGTTTTCAAGTAGTCTGATACCAACTCTTGCCTCTCTTTTATAATTTATGTATCTGGAGAAATTTTGGTATCCTCTGTAATATTATTGGCTAGCTTACTTCCGTATTCCATCTTTTCCTTCTTTATGACATTTTTAGTTGCCTTCAAATCACAAACAAGAGTCGAAACATTGACTGCTTTTTTCCATAGATCCTGCCTGGCATGCTGAGTTCCTCCAGCATTTTGTGTTAAGTTACCTCTTGTTAGTTTTTAAAACCTTCCAGATCCTCTAACTTCTCATTGTTTTTTACTCTATTATATGCCCTCTCTCTCTTTTATGTTGGCTTTGACTTCTCTTGTCAATCTCAGTTATGTTATCCTGCCTTTAGATTTCTTCCTCTTTGGGATATACATATTCTGCATCTTCTGAATTGCTTCCAGAAATTCCAGCCATCGCTGCTCTGCTGTCATCCCTGCTAGTGTTCTCTTCCAATCAATTTTGGCCAATTCCTCTCTCATACCTCTGTAATTCCCTTTACTCCACTGTGATACTGATACATCTGATTATAGATTCTTTCCCTCAAATTGCATGGTGAATTCTATCATATTATAATCACTAAGGGTTCCTTTACCTTAAGCTCTCTTATCAATTCTGGTTCATTGAGCAAAATCCAATCCAGAATAAGCTGATCCTCTAGTGGGCTCCAACACAAGCTGCTCTAAAAAGCCATCTCATAGACATTCTAAAAACTCCTCCTCTTGGATTTCCAATCTACCTGCGCATTGAAATTTAGCACGACTATCGTAACATTGCCCTTTTGACATGCATTTTCTAATTCCCATTGTGATCTGTAGACCACATCTTTTCTACTGTTTGGAGGCCCTATAATTCCCATCAGCGTATTTTTTTCCCTTGCTGTTCCTTAGCTCTACCCACAACAGTTCAACACCTTCCGACCCTATGTCACCTCTTTCTAGTGATCTGATTTCACTTTTTACCAACAGAGCCATGTCAGCCCCTATGCCTACCTGCCTGTCCATTACAATGTGTATCCTTGGATGTTGAGCATCCAGCTATGATCTTCTTCCAGCCACCATTCGGTGATGCCCACAATATTATACTTAACCAATCTGTAACTGTGCTACAAGTTCGCGTACCTTATTCCGTATACTGTGCGCATTCAAATATAACGCCTTTAGTCCTTTTTGATTTTTCCACCTTTTACAACTCATCCTGTTGACTGCAATTTTGCGCTATCATCAACCTCTCCTTGATAGAAGTCTTACAACACATTGTCTCTGTTTGTAAACTAACTCATCTTCAGCACTGTCATTCCTGTCCCAGCCCCTTGCCAAATTAATTTGAACCCTCCTGAATGGTTCCACAAATCTATCCACAAGGTTATTGGTCCCCTTCGGGTTCCGGTATAACCTGTACAGGTTGTACCTTCCTTAGAAGAGATCCCAATGATCCATAAATCTGAACTCCTGCCCTCTGCTCAGCCATGCATTCATCTGCCAAATCCTCCTACTCTCACCCTCACTGGCGCATGGCATGGGCAGCAATCTGCAGATTACCTCCCTGAATGTCCTGTTTTTCAGCTCCCTTCCTAGCTCCCTGTTATGTCTCTTCAGGGCTTCCCCACCTTTCCTACCTATGTCATTGGCACTAATATGCACCAAGATTTCTGGCAGCTCTCCCTCCCACTTGAGAATACCGTGGACCTGAGACATCCCTGACCCTGGCACTTGGGAGGCAACATACCATCTGTGCGTCCACATCACGCCCACAGAGTCTCGTCTCTGTTCCTCTGACTATGGAATCTACTATCAACACTGCAGTCCTCTCCACCCCTCTGCTCTTCTGAGCCACAGCACCAGACAGTGCCAGTGACCTGGTCTCTGTGGCTCCCCCCTGTAGGCTGTCACCCCCAACAGTATCCTAAGTGGTATACTTATTATTGAGGTGAATGGCCACAGGGGTACGCTGCACTAGATACCCATTTCCCTTCGTCACCCAATTACCTGTCTCCTGCAATCTAGGGGTGACCATCTCCCCGTAGCTTCTGTCTATCGCCTCCTCATTCTCACATATGAGCCAAAGGTCACTGAGCTGCAGTTCCTTAATACATTCTGTCAAAAGCTGCAGCTCAGTGCACCTGATGCAGATGTGGTTATCCGGGAGGCTGGAGGTCTCTCAGACTTCTCACATCTCACGCACAGGGCCAAACACTGTCCCTGGAGCCGATCTCACTGCAGACGAGGAATGAAGAATTAAGAAGAAAAAGAGAAACTTACCAGATACTTACCTCGCCCACGTTTGATGAGCCAAAGCCACTCTATACACTGGCCCACTCATTATAATGGCCACACCACTGGCGCAAGTGTTATTTTTATTCACCCCTTCTAATGAATCCCACTTGGTTGCAATCTAACACCTAAACCGCCGTGAAGTTTTGCCTTTATAATCTTGAGTATAAACCTGATTGAAAAGGTAGTGCTCTTCTCGTATTCCCACTTCGCAACTGGTCACAGTCTCAGACATCCCACCTCTCCCGAAAGTTCCGGGAGTCTTCCGCATATTAATAGTGGCTCCCTGATGCCCACAAATTATATACAATGTCCCAGAAACCAATTTTTTTGAGAGCAAGAGAGCGCAAGCGACCACAAGAGAGAGAGAGAGAGCACACGCAAGAGAGAGCGACCGAGAGAGCGACCACGCGAGAGAGAGAGAGAGAGCGAGAGAGAGAGAGAGAGAGAGAGAGAGAGAGAGAGAGAGAGAGAGAGAGAGAGAGAGCAAGCTGCCATGGGAGAGTGTTCCAAAAAAAAGAAAATATGAAACGTACATCGCCCCAGACTACACTAAAGTGTACCCCTGCCTAATAGGGGTCAAAATAATGACAGTGTTGCTCGCTGCACTGTTTGCAACAGTGACTTTTCTATTGCCCATGGTGGGTTAAGACTGTAAAAGACATGGTGAGGTGAGTTTAACAGCTGTCATTCGTTCATTAGCATAGCTAACGTTATTTAAACCAGTTGGCTAGCTGCTAAGGAGCTACTCTATTGCAGACATCCCACCTCTCCCGGAAGTTCTGGGAAGGTGCTACCTCCCTGAAAAGAGGTTTTGCAGGGTGGGATGTCTGCAGTCTAACTTCAAGAAACTACCACTAATTTCTGCCCTTTTAGTCTTGAGTGCGGACCTGATTGAAAAGGGAGCTGTCTTTTGGTACTCCCGCTCAGTGATTGGTTGCAGTCCAACCCCGACCAAGCCGGCACAGTGCTGTAAATGTGCTGAACTGAGGTGATGACAGAGGGGGCTAGGCATTCCGGGGTTCAGAGTTCTGTTCCGGCGCCGTCTGTGAAGAGCTTGTACGTTCTTCCCCGTGACCGCGTGGGTTTCCTCCCACGGTCCAAGCATGGTAGGTCATTGTAAATTGTCTTGTCATTATGGTAGCGTTAAATCAGTGGGTTTCTGAGTGGCATGCCTTGGAGGACCAGAAATAAAGAAATAAAATTTAAGGATCTCTTAGACAAAAGAATGGAGGGGGGGGTCCTAACTGGGGGAAAAAGAAGGATTAAATTGATATTCGTGTACATTAAAAAGTCAGAACAACATCGTGAGCTAAGAACTTGTACTGTGTTGTACTGTTCTATATTCCATGTTCTATATGCCAATAAGGTGATCAATAGGATCAAAGAACCCTCTGTCCTCTCTCTGCGGCAACTTTGTGTCATCTAAGAACTGCTCCACCGTGTCGGCAAGTCAATACTAACTCATTCAAACTCAGAAATGCAGTAGCCAGGCAAGTATTTACAGCCCTATCTCAAATTCTTGTGATCCCTGTACACCCTATTACAGGACAATATATCAAGATAAATTCATCATTAATGCATTGCCTTTGCTCAGTCTCATTCTCTGTAGAATGCAATGAGGTTTCTTGCTGGGAATACTAATGAGGCGGCGACCTTGTGCCTAAGCTGTTATTGTTGTTTAATCTCCATTAGAACATACGTGGCTTTTCACTGGGCCTACGTTACCTTATTTATTTTGCTCCGGATTCACTTAAGCACCACAATTGAGTCAAATACTTTAGGTTATACAAGAAGATGCTTCAGTCTGTCCTGATGTTTGATGCTACTTGGAAATCCTGGAGTGGACATGTAAGAATTAACATGGCAAATCAGAAGTGAAGAGCACATTTATTCAGTCATTTCCAAGCTGTGGACTGTGGATATATTCAGCCTGATGGTTTTCATATCCTGCATTTTTGTCCATTCTTTTTCATTGTTCTTTTGTGTGAGGGGAGGGGGTTTGGGATTATTGTCCTTGCTGCATTTCGTTAGGTTTTTTTTCTGTGCGATGGGAGGCGGGTTTAGGGGTTGATGTTCAAGTTAACGTTGTGTTAATTTTCATTGTGCTGTGGAGGGAGGTTCTGTGGCACAAGTTGGGAGTTAATGATCGTGTTGCCATTCTTTTCTGTGTGGGGGAGGGTGGGTTTATTGTTTCTCCTTGAACGACTTCCATGGTTTGTTTTGTTTCGTGGCTATCTGGAGAAGATGAATCTCAAAGTTGAACACTTTGGTAATAAATGAACCTCTGAACTTTTCAAGCTCATTTCAAATTCAAAAGTTCAAAGTAAATTTATTACCAAAGTATGTATATGTAAATAAGCAAATAGGTCTCTGTTAGTCTGCACCAATTTCCCTCATTTTCCACAGCACCAGGTTCAAGAACTGTTATTACCACTCAACCACCAGGCTCTTAAACCAGCCTGAATAACTTCACTCACCTCAACCCTAAACTGGTTCCACAACCTAGGGATCATTTTCTAGAACTCGGCAGCTCACGTTCTCAACATTATTGCTTAGTTAATTTATCTGTCTATCCAGTGTTTTGTTTATTTACTTATTAACTGATTTATTTATGTATTTATTTATATGTTTTTTAAAATTTGCACAGTTTGTCTTCTTTTGCGCATTGGTTGCTTGTCAGCTTCTGTAAGTAGGTTTTCACTGACTCTATTGTTTTTCTTTGTTCCACTGTGAATGCCTGCAAGAAAATGAATCTCAAAGTAATGTATCGTGACATATGCATACGTTAATAATAAAATTACTTTGAACTTTGAATATGATCAGCCTTTCTCTGCATAGACCCAGAGAGTGGTGGATATATGGAATGCTCTGCCCCAGAAGGCTGTGGAGGCCAAGTCTCTGGATGTTTTCGAGAAAGAGATGGATAGAGCTCTTAAAGATAGCGGAATCAAAGGTTATGGGGATAAGGCAGGAACTGGATACTGATTGTGGATGATCAGCCATGATCACAGTGAATGGCGGTACTGGCTCGAAGGGCCGAATGGCCTACTCCTGCACCTATTGTCTATTGACTGAGATTCTAATATTTTGTCAAGTTGTTGGATTGCTTCTGGTTTCTCTTTGCATTTTCTGCATTTTTCATCTTGAATTTCTTGGTCTTTTATTACCTACTTTTGATAATATTTTTGTGTTAACCACCTGTGCCTGTATTGCCGCAAGGAAGAGGTCTCCAACTCTGAACCAGACACTCGGCACTTCTTTGTCGACATCAAGTCTGCTCCGATCGTGAGGATGTCTTCCATGGAGGCTGATGCTCTTCCATCGCTTAACCTCTTCTTCTACAGTGATAGTTTCTTCATTTTTTCTGAGTCGTGCTCTCATTTAAGATTAATGGTGTGCAATTATCTGGATTACATATGCTTGCATAGAGTGCTGAATCCTGTTTTTATTGATGAAAATATATCCTTAGATTAACCTCAGATGTGTTTTATCTGACTGTTGTATAAAATTTTATGTCTGCTATTTCTCTTCTTCCTTCTGTCCTAGCTAGTATAATTCTGATTATTTAAAATAATGGGGGAGAGGGGGGTATAATTATGATTATTTAAAATAATGGGGGGAAGGGGGATAGATAGGGTGAATACCTTTTCTTTCCGGGGCAAGGGAATCAAAAATCTAGAGGGCATAGGTTTAAAGAGAACAGGAAAACGTTCAATAGAATTCTGAGGGTAACTTCTTTGAACAGCTTCCATGGTTTTCTTTCTTGCAGCTCATTCCATATATGGAGTGAGCTGCCAGAGGAACTGGTTGACACAAGTACCAGAGCAACACTTAAAAGACAATAGGGCATGTAGAATCAGAACCAGAATTAGTTTTATCATCACTGACACGTCATGAAATTCTTCATCAGTCCTGAAGAAGGGTGTCGGCCCAAAATGTTGGCAGTTTATTCATTTCCATGGATGCTGCCTGGCCTGCTGAATCCCTCCAGCATTTTGCGTGTGTTGCTTTGGATTTCCAGCATCTGGTGAGGTGACACTTCACCTGTGATTCGGCTGGGGTGATATACTTCGTCCAGTGCTCCCAGTGTGGCCTTCTATTTATTGGTGAGACACGATGCAGACTGGGAGATCGTTTTGCTGAACACCTATGCTCTGTCCGCCAGAGAAAGCAGGATCTCCCGGTGGCCACACATTTTAATTCCACATCCCATTCCGATTCTGATATGTCTATCCACGGCCTCCTCTACTGTAAAGATGAAGCCACACTCAGGTTGGAGGAACAACACCTTATATTCTTACACCTTATACCCCACTAAGGAGCACCAGGCCATTGTCTCCCACACCATCACCGACTTTATCCGCTCAGGGGATCTCCCATCCACTGCTACCAACCTTATAGTTCCCACACCCCGCACTTCCCGTTTCTACCTCCTACCCAAGATCCACAAACCTGCCTGTCCTGGCCGACCTATTGTCTCAGCTTGCTCCTGCCCCACCGAACTCATTTCTGCATACCTCGACACTGTTTTATCACCCCTTGTTCAATCCCTTCCGACCTATGTTCGTGACACTTCTCACGCTCTTAAACTTTTTGATGATTTTAAGTTCCCTGGCCCCCACCGCTTTATTTTCACCATGGATGTCCAGTCCTTATATACTTCCATCTCCCATCAGGAAGGTCTCAAAGCTCTACGCTTCTTTTCAGATTCCAGACCTAATCAGTTCCCCTCTACCACCACTCTGCTCCGTCTAGCGGAATTAGTCCTTACTCTTAATAATTTCTCCTTTGGCTCCTCCCATTTCCTCCAAGCTAAAGGTGTAGCTATGGGCACCGTATGGGACCTAGCTATGCCTGCCTTTTTGTTGGGTTTGTGGAACAATCTATGTTCCGTGCCTATTCTGGTATCTGTCCCCCACTTTTCCTTCGCTACATCGACGACGCATTGGCGCTGCTTCCTGCACGCATGCAGAACTCGTTGACTTTATTAACTTTGCCTCCAACTTTCACCCTGCCCTCAAGTTTACCTGGTCCATTTTCGACACCTCCCTCCCTTTTCTAGATCTTTCTGTCTCTGTCTCTGGAGACAGCTTATCCACTGATGTCTACTATAAGCCTACTGACTCTCACAGCTATCTGGACTATTCCTCTTCTCACCCTGTCTCTTGCAAAAATGCCATCCCCTTCTCGCAATTCCTCCGTCTCCGCCGCATCTGCTATCAGGATGAGGCTTTTCATTCTAGGACGAGGGAGATGTCTTCTTTTTTTAAAGAAAGGGGCTTCCCTTCCTCCACTATCAACTCTGCTCTTAAACGTATCTCCCCCATTTCACGTACATCTGCTCTCACTCCATCCTCCCACACCCCACTAGGAATAGGGTTCCCCTGGTCCTCACCTACCACCTCACCAGCCTCCGGGTCCAACATATTATTCTCCGTAACTTCCGCCACCTCCAACGGGATCCCCCCACTAAGCACATCTTTCCCTCCCCCCATCTCTCTGCGTTCCGCAGGGATCGCTCCCTACACAACTCCCTTGTCCATTCGTCCCCCCCATCCCTCCCCACTGATCTCCCTCCTGGCACTTATCCATGTAAGCGGAACAAGTGCTACACATGCCCTTACACTTCCTCCCTTACCACCATTCAGGGCCCCAAACAGTCCTTCCAGGTGAGGCATCACTTCACCTGTGAGTCGACTGGGGTGATATACTGCGTCCGGTGCTCCCGATGTGGCCTTTTATATATTGGTGAGACCCGACGCAGACTGGGAGACAGCTTTGCTGAACATCTACGCTCTGTCCGCCAGAGAAAGCAGGATCTCCCAGTGGCCACACATTTTAATTCCACATCCCATTCCCATTCTGACATGTCTATCCACGGCCTCCTCTACTGTAAAGATGAAGCCACACTCAGGTTGGAGGAACAACACCTTATATTCCGTCTGGGTAGCCTCCAACCTGATAGCATGAACATCGACTTCTCTAACTTCCGCTAAGGCCCCACCTCCCCCTCGTACCCCATCTGTTACTCATTTTTATGCACACATTCTTTCTCTCACTCTCCTTTTTCTCCCTCTGTCCCTCTGAATATACCTCTTGCCCATCCTCTGGGTCACCCCCCCCACTTTTCTTTCTTCCCGGACCTCCTGTCCCATGATCCTCTCGTATCCCCTTTTGCCTATCACCTGTCCAGCTCTTGGCTCTATCCCTCCCCCTCCTGTCTTCTCCTATCATTTTGGATCTCCCCCTCCCCCTCCAACTTTCAAATCCCTTACTCACTCTTCCTTCAGTTAGTCCTGACGAAGGGTCTCGGCCTGAAACGTCGACTGCACCTCTTCCTATAGATGCTGCTTGGCCTGCTGCGTTCACCAGCAACTTTGATGTATGTTACCTTATATTCTGTCTGGGTAGCCTCCAACCTGATGGCATGAATAATGATTTCTCTAACTTCTGTTAATGCCCCTCCTCCCCTTCTTAACCACATACCTTATTTATTTATTTTTATTCCCCTTTTTTTTTCTCTCTCTGTTCCTCTCACAATCACCCCTTGCCTGCTCTCCATCTTCCTCTGGGCTCCCCTCCCCCTTTCTTTCTCCCTAGGCCTCACATCCCATGATCCTCCCCCTTCTCCATTCCTTTTGCCAATTAACTTTCCAGCTCTTGGCTCCATCCCTCCCCCTCCTGTCTTCTCCTATCATTTTGGATCTCCCCCTCCCCCTCCCACTTTCAAATCTCTTACTTTCTCTTCTTTCAGTTAGTCTTGGCGAAGGGTCTCGGCCCGAAACGTCGACTGTACTTCTTCCTATGGATGCTGCCTGCCCTGCTGTGTTCCACCAGCATTTTGTGTGTGTTGCTTGAATTTCCAGCAACTGCAGATTTTCTCGTATCTGCAGACTTTCACATGTTTATGTCATAAAATTTTCGTTTTGCGTCAACAGTACAGTGCAAGTCATAAAAGTTACTGTAAGTTAAAAAATATAAATGACTAGTACATAAATAGGATAGGAAAAGGTTAGAGGGATATTATTTAGAATAAGGTCAATAGTGATGGTAGTGTGTAATCCAACAGTGAGTGGCTGTCTTAGTTGCTTTTCTTGTGATTTGCAAGACCCTGTTGGACATTGCTAATGTGGAATGCTGCAAGTCTGATTCAGTAATTTATCGATGGATGGCAGTGAAGCAGTGTGGCCTTGGTCGTACCAGGACTAGGCCTCAAGCCTTGGTGTTGCCTACTTACAGCCACCCAGGAGAGAAGCCTTGGAGTAGGTGCTGCCTACCAAAGTGTCAGGGGCAATAAGATGTGGCGCCAAGCTGGAGCCAGTGCTGTCACCCGGTGTTTGTTCAGCAGAAGTCAAACAATACTGTATTCGACTACAGACTGCTCCACGTGAATGAAGTCAGGAACTTGGACTATATATTTCTTCCGTGATTGTATTTTACTGATATCTTATATGTGCTTTATGTGCCTTGTACTGTGTATGACTGTTGGTATTGTGTTTTGTATCTTGGCCCTGGAGTGACACTGTCTCATTTGGCTATATTCACGGGTATTCATGTATGGTTGAGTGGCAATTGAACTTGAACTACTGTATATGGTGACATATACAGCATGTACTTTGATAGTACATTTACTTTGAACTTTGAACCTAGGGCATGCAAGTGTTGTGCCTTATTCTAGCATATCGTTCCTCTTTTCTCCTGCATCGCTCTGCACGACAACAGAAAAATATCAAAGGGAAAAAGTCAAAGTAGCTTGTATTCTGCCAATTTTACATTGCATTGGACTACTGCAGACACCATAACATTGAATTAAATTTTCTATTTTCTTTGAAATCCATTGAGTGTTTCCCCAGTAGCAAAAAGGAACGTGATCCTGTTCCTAGTTTTGTAAATACAAAAAAAAAACAATTACTACTTTCAGGCCCTCAGGGGCTTAGATGGAACTAGATGGTATCCCAAGTTGGCAGGCATTGAAATAGAACTAACGGGTTCTTGTGGTAAAGAGTGATTGTGTAACGAATGTAGTAACTGATTGGTCTTATGTTTGTGAGTCATCATGAAGAAAATTGTGTGCTCTTCGAATAGAAACAAGCTGTTATTGCCCTTGGGGATGCCTGGCTTTTGAATCAAAGCTTGTTCTTGTAAATAGATATGGACTTCTCAAAAGAGAGTCTTTATGTATGGACAGCTAGACTTAATGGCCACTATATTAGGTACACCCGTACACCTGCTCATTAATGCAAATATCTAATCAGCCAATCATGTGGCAGCAACTCAATGCATAAAAGCATGCAGACATGGTCAAGAGATTCAGTTGTCATTCAGACCAAACATCAGAAAGGGGAGGAAATGTCGTTTGGCAGTTGGTGCCATACCGACTGGTTTGGGTATCTCAGAAACAGCTGATCTCCTGCAATTTTCATGCACAACAGTTTCTAGAGTTTACAGAGAATCCTGTGAGGAAAGATATCCAATGAGTGGCAGATCTGTGGGTGAAAATGCCTTGTTAATAAGAGAGGTGAAAGAATGACCAAATTGGTTCATGCTGACAGGAAGGCTTGTTTAACTCAAATGCCCACGGGTTGCAACAGTGGTGTGCAGAAAAGCATCTCTGTATGCACACATCAAGCCTTGAAGTAGATGGGCTACAGCAGCAGAACAGGAGGCCACTGAGTGTATTTAACCTTTAACAGTCAGTTCTAGATGCCAACTCTGGACCTCAACTAACTTATCTTTATCCATACTAGAAAGCATTTTACAAGAAACCCATTGATTTTTCAGTTTTGGTGGCAAGATTTTGCTGGTTCAGAAATAAAACTTTAAAATCCTTGAGGCAAAGAAAGAATGATTTCACCAACTAGTTTTCCATCATGTCAGTAGAATTATGTAGCTTTTCGCTTCAACTTTTTTTGATAATGAATTTCCAACTTGTCTCTTTAAATGTCTGGTATTTCGAACAGATTTTTCTACAAACAAATATCTGCTTTTATTTCAGATTTCTAAATGTATTTCTTAAAAAAAAGTCAATTGCTGATCAATTTGCAGCTACATTGCTTTCTTGCCATGAAGGAACACTGTCCCTCCGTCTCACTCTTTTCCCTTGCTCACACTCAACAGTTTCTTGTTTCCTCTGTTGCATTAACAAGGAATTGTTCCAAACTTGCTTTTCGGCCCACAAGCCTTTCCTTTGAAAATGTGTCCGGCTCCGTCCTATCCCAAGTGGATTTTCTAGGGTTCAGATTGTAACCACAGATGCAATACGTTCAGAATGTCTTGCTTCCTGAATCAGGTCAGGGTGTCAGGGGACAAGGCAAGTGGCGGGCTGGTGCACCTCACTGCTCCACAATGTTTACTCGGCTCTGCGTTAAATTGAGGGACGTGGCTTCGCGTCTGTGAATGGACTTTCTTTCGTGGACTTCAGTTCTGAACGCTATTTGCTTGCTTTTATTGTCTGCACGATCTGTTATTTTTCTCTCTCTGCACATTGGGGGTGTGTTGGTCCTTTTTCATGGGTTCGCTTGGGTTTCCTTATTTTGTGGCTGCCTGTAAGGAAGAGAATCTCAAGGTTGTATAATGTATATTTACTTTGATAATAAGTGTACTTTGAACTTCGAATGAATATTCTCTTCATAGCACAAGATCTAAACTCGCATTTTCAATAATTGCTGTGTTGCTTTCTTCACAGGTCCAATGTGATCTTTTTCTCTTTCTCAGAGAGTCATAGGATCACACAGAACTGAAACAGACCCTTTGAAACAGACCCAAACCATCTGTGCTGACCAACATGTCTCCCTGAGCTTGACCGATTTGTTTACGTTCGGCCCATATCCCTCCAAATCCCTTGACCTCCCAAGTCACTTCACTGTGGCCCTTGCACTTCATTTGTTTGATTGCACTGTGCTTCCCCCTGTTACCTTAACAGCATTCTGTTTCCCTTTTAATATCAAAGTTCAAAGTGCATTTACTATCACAGTATGCATGCATTATATAACCTTGATGTATGATCTTTCTAGATGATGCCCGAACAAAAGCTTATCATTGTATAGAGAGAAAGAAATATTAGATTTATTTGTGATATGTACATGGAAACTTCAAAAAGTGTAACAAAATGCTTCATTTGCATCAACAAACAACACAGCAGCCTGTTACTGCTGCCATGTCTCCAGTGCAACACAGCAGGCCCATAGTTCAGTAACCTGAACCCATACTTCTTTGGATTGTAGGAGGAAACCAGAGCACCCTGAAGAAATCCACTCGGTCACAGGGAGAACGTGCAAACTCCTTACAGACAGCAGCGGGAATTGAACACGGGTTGTTGGAGCTGTAATAATGTAATGTTGACTGCTACGCTACACTGACAATAAGACCGTAAGACACAGGAGTCAAAATAGGCCTTTCGGCTCAACAAGTCTGCTCGATCAGTGCATCATGTCTGATTTATCCCTCTCAACCCCATTTTCCTGCCTTCTCCCCCATAATCTTACACGCCCTGACTAATCAAGAAACTATAAACCTCCGCTTTAAATATATTCAATCACTTAGCCTCCATGGCGGCTTGCGGCAATGAGTTCCACAGATTTATTACCCTCTGGCTAAAGAATTCCCTCCTCATCTCTGTTCTAAATGGATCCCTCTAGTCTGTGGGCTCTGGTCCAACACTCACCCACTATAGGAAACATCCTTCCTACGTCCACTCTCCACAGTCCTTTCAATGTTCAGTAGGTTTCAATGACATCCTGTTCATTTTTCTAAACGCCAATGGGTACCGGCCCAGAGCCATCAAATCCTCCTCATTCGTTAACCCTTTCACTCCAGGAGTCATTCTCGTATACCTCCTCTGGACCCTCTCCAATACCAGCATATCCCGAAACAGCTCACAATACTCCAACCATACTATGTAATCAGTGTTTGTTGACCTGTAAAGGAGAACCACATGAATATACGTTCAGAGTCCACTTTACTAGGACCTCCTGTACCCAATAAAGTGGCCACTGAGTGTATGATCATGGTTTTCTGCTGCTGTAGCCCATCCACATCAAGGTTCAACGTGTTTTGCATTCAGAGACGCTCTTCTGCATAGCACTGTGTAATGCATGGTTATTTGAGTTACACTCACCCTCCTGTCAGCTTGAACCAGCCTGACCATTCTACTCTGACCTCTCTCATTAACAAGATATTTTCACCTACAGAACTGCCGCTCACTAGATTTTTGTTTGCTTTTTTACACCATTCTCTGTAAACTCTAGAGACCGCTGTGCATGAAATTCCCAGGAGATCAGCAGTTTCTGAGATGCTTAAACACCCCATCTGGCACCAACAGTCATTCCAAAGTCAAAATTACTTAGATCACATTTCTTCCCCATTCTGATGTTTGGTCTGAACAACTGAACCTCTTGACCATGCCTGTAGGCTTTTATGCATTGAGTTGCTGCCATATGATTGGCTGTTTAGATATTTGCATTAACAAGCAGGTGTAAAAGTATATCCAATAAAATATAATTAGAAGGCAAGGCTGCATCAATCAGCTTTCCACGCTTGTGATCTTCAGATCATAAAATTTTGCTCCTTTTGCTGAGGAAAATGTCATCAGAATTCAACTTCTGTCTAAATTCAAAGAGTGAGCAATGTTTGAATCTAAGAACACAGCTTGTTAGGGGTGGAACGATAGCTTTTCAGTTAGCATAACAGGATTACAGCTCCAGCAATTCAGCTGCTGACTCTGAGGAGTATTTATGTTCTCCCTATGACCAGATGGGTTTCCTCCCACATTCTAAAGATATGTAGGTTAGCAGATTAAATGGTCACAAACAAGAGAAAACCTGCAGATGCTGGAAATCCGAGCAACACACACAAAATGCTGGAGAAACTCAGCAGGCCAGGCAGTATCGAAGTACAGTAGACGTTTCGGGCTGAAACCCTTCGGCAAGACTGAAGAAAAAAAGCTGAGGAGTAGATTTAAAAGGTGGGGGAGGAGAGGGAGAAACCCAAGCTGATAGGTGAAACCTGTACAGAGAGGGATGAAGTAAAGGGCTGGGAAGTTGATTGGTGAAAGGGATGAAGGGCTGGAGAAGAGGGAATCTGATAGAAGAGGACAGAAGGCCATGGAAGAAAGAAAAGGGGGAGAGGAGCAGCAGAGGGAGGTGATGGGCGGGTAAGGAGAGAAGGTGAGAGAGGGAAAAGGGAATGGGAAAGGTGAAGGGGGGGCGGGGGGGCGGCATTACCGGAAGTTCAAGAAGTCGATGTTCAAGTCATCAGGTTGGAGGCTACCCAGACAGAATACAAGTTTGTTGTTCCTCCAACCCAAGTGTGGCCTCATCACAGCAGTGGACGAGGCCATGGATAGACATAACGGAATGGGAATGGGAAATGAAATTAAAATGGGTGGCCACTGGGAGATCCTGCTTTTTCTGGCGGACAGAGCATTGGTAATTGGGTGTAATTGGGTGGTACGGGCTCGTTTGGCCAGAAACATCTCTAAATAAAAAAACTAAAGAAGATGGTGACTGTGTTGATAATCTATAGACTATGTGATGTATAGAGAGTCACAGAGTGACACAGCACAGCTAAAGGCTCTTCAGCCCAACAAGACTATGCTGTCCACTAGTCCACATTGTCCTTGACGAGCGTCAGAATCAGACTCATTGTCACTGTCTTATATGACGGGAAATATGTTGCTTTGCAGCAGCAATACAATGCCAGACATAAAATTATCACAAATTGCAAGGATAAGTAACTTGAGTGAAAAAAATCAGTATCCTAATCGCATCTACCAACATTTGGTCTGTAGCTCCTGTGGCTTGGCTATTTAAGTACTCTTCTAGATAGCTGTCAAGTATTTTGAGAGTACCCATCTTCTCAACCAACCCAAACTTGAAGCAGTGAGAGAAGATGTCTTCCTCAAATCCCATCTAACCCTTTTACCCTTACACGACACTTATGATCTCTGATTTTGGAAAGCTCTGCTACAGAAAATGTTTCTTACTTTTTTACCAGTGCTCTTCATAATTACAGAGATAAATTTTGTTCTCTCCTCTTTTATTCACCAATCTAGGATCCCTTTGTGTCGAGATATGATGTTTTGCTCCAACTTCCGTGAGAAGTTCAAAGTTTGAAGTGAGGTTATTATCAATATGTATATGTTCATATCACCTCTCTGAGATTCATTATCTCGCAGGCATTCACGGCAGAACAAAGTACAATAAAACCAATGAAAAACTGCATACAAAGACTGACAAACAACCAATGTGGGAAAGACAAACTGTACAAAAACAAAAAATATATAATTGAAATAAAAAAATAATAATGAGAAAAATGATTTGTGGAGTCCTTGAAAGTGAGTCCATAAGTTGTGTTCAGTGATCATTTTGGTGTTGAGGTGAGTGAAGGTATCCACACCTGGTTCAGTAGCCATATGGTTGAATGGTAATAACTGTTCCTGAACCTGCTGGTGTGGGACCCAAGTCCCCTGCACCTACTTCCTGAATGTAGCAGCGAGAAGAGAACATGGCCTAGTCCACTAAGAAAGTCATGCTCTTTTTTCACCTGGGTCTGATTCATGATTCACACCCTTGAACAGGAAATCTTATGAAAGATACAGGATATGCCCCGGTCCATCACAGGTGAAGCTCTCCCCTACACTAAGCACATCTACATCGACCACATGCAGGAAAGCAACATTTATCAGCAAGGATTACTACCCAGAACATGCTGTCTTCTCACTGCTCCCAAAAAAAGCCAGGTACGGGAGCTTCAGGACCCAGAACACTCGGTTCCAGAAGAGTTATTACCTCTCGACCATCAGTTTCTTGAACCAGTGGGGATAACTTCACTTGCCCTCTGGGGCAATTTGGAAACATCCATAACACACAACCGCCGACATTGAGTTGAAGTTCACTTTAAGAGGCTGGTCTGAAGTGATGACAAAATGATGTGAAGTTTTTACAGTTCTCTATGTTCTGTGCTTGATTGACAAGAAAAGTGAGTTGTTACAGTTTCTCTTAAACTTAAAATGCCTCTGCTGTTTTATTTGTGAAAACCTACAGCCCCACCAATGAACTGTTCCCAGAGCCTGTGGACTCTGTTTCAAGGACGCTTGATCTCACGTTCTTAATATTCATTGCTTATTTATTTACTATTATTATTTATTTTGTATTTGCACAGTTTATAGTCTTCTGCACATTGGTTGTTTGTCCATCCTGTTTAGTGCAGTCTTTCATTGATTCTGTTTATGTGTTTTGGATTTACTGTTTATCCCCACAAGTAAATGAATCTCAGGGTTGTATATGGTGACATATATGTATTTTAATATTAAATTTACCTGGTACTTTTGTAGTTTATCATTCTCAAGACTCTCTCTCAAGGTTACTTTCTTGTAATTAGTAATACAGCTCTTAACTAAACTTTCTTTCACAATTCAAATAGGCACTGATTGAATTTCAAACAGAGCTTCGAATTGAGTTCCTGTTACTTGCTGATATGCAACTCACATCCTTTTGACAACTTTTTCATCTTCTTGGTGAGCAGTTTCATTAGGATAATATAATGCTTGCTTATCACTGACTTTTTCATATACATGCAAATTTCTAAATGCTCTTTTTTGACTGTGTAGACCATGAAATTATGTATACTCAATTGCCTAGCCTGCCCTATCAAATCGCTGAGAGTTCTTTTTATTTATTCTTTCATGGGATATGGATGTCAGCAGTAAAGCCAGCATTTGGAGTCATACAGTCATACTGCACAAAAGCAGGCTATTCAGCCCATCTTGAACATGCTGACAAATGGGTACCAATCTTTAACTAATCCTGTAGGGCTTGCATTATTCATTACTACCTAAATTATTTATTTAATAATTGTTTTACAAATATAATATAATAATTGATTATCTTTGAATAATTAATCATTATTAATTAAACCCTTATTTTCTACACATTAACATTTCAGGTATTTCTACAGATTTACTGTGAAGAGCATTCTAGCTGATTGCATCATCATCATCTGGCATGGAGAGACCACTGCACAGGATCAAAAACACTTGGGCACTAATCTCCCCACCTTCAAGGATATCTTCAAAGGCCAATGCTTCAAACAGGTAGCATCTGTCATTAAGGCCCTCTATTGCCCTGGATATGAATTCTACTCATTGCTATCATCAGGGAGGAGATTCAGAAGCTTGAAGACACACACTTACCATTTTAGCAACAACTTCTTCCCCTCCACCATCAGATTTCTGTGTGTACAGTGAATCCATGAACACTACCTCACTATTTTGTTTCCTATTTGCACCAGATTTTTACATATTTCCGAATGTAACTTGTAATAATATTTTTCTGTATTTTCCTGTACTGCCCACACAGAGAGTGGTGAATCTGTGGAATTCTCTGCCACAGGAAACAGTTGAGGCCAGTTCATTGGCTATATTTAAGAGGGAGTTAGATATGGCCCTTGTGGCTAAAGGGATCGGGGGTATGGAGGGAAGGCTGGGGCGGGGTTCTGAGTTGGATGATCAGCCATGATCATACTGAATGGCGGTACAGGCTCGAACGGCCGAATGGCCTACTCCTGCACCTATTTTCTATGTTTCTATGCTGTAGCCATGAAACAACGAATTCTATGACATTTTTCAGGGATAAATGTCTGACAATCAGCGGTGGCGGCAGAGCACAATGACGAGGTTTCTAGTTGCGTTGGCGAATCTGGCATAAAAGGAGAGCTTCGCGGGCGTTCGGATGTTCCGGAGGCCAATCAGCAGCAGGGGCAGAGCGCAGTGAATTAAATAAAAGTACAGAAGGGACCAGTGGGGCGGGCATTGATGGGGGTGGCCATTGTTGGGAGTAGGCCAGTACTGAGAGTTGGGAGTGGCAGGCTTTGGTTCCAAGGAGACTTCAGCTTGTGAAAGACATTGACCCTGGGTAATGGTTCCCTTTTTTCCCTCTTGTACTGTGCCTAGTGTAGTAAATGGCTGTTACGTGTTCTTCATGCAGGATGTTGGAGTCCTGAGAGACCCAGAGTCTCCCAGGGAATTACATCTGCATGAAGCGCATCCAGCTTTAGCTTCCCGAAGACTGTGCTAGGGATCTGGAGCAGCAGATGGATGATCTTTGGCTTGTACGGGAGAATGAGGAGATAACCGGTCACAGTTACAGGGAAGTAGGCCCGGCAAAGTGGCAGGTGGTGAGGAGCTGGCCGACTGTCAGGAAAAATGGAAATGTGACAGGCAGTTAACACAGAGCTCCCCTGTGGCCATTCCCCTCAAAAATAAGTATACCGCTCTGGATAGTGCTATGGGGGATAACCTCCCAGGGGAAAGCCACAGAGACTGGGTTAGTGGCACTGAGCATGGGTCTGTCGCACAGGGAAACAGGGAGAAAAGGGGGAGCCATAGTGATAGGGGATTTATATTTATACATATAACTGTAATGAATTATTGAAACAAACAAGAATGCTTCAAACTATATACTCCCGTGGGGGAGCCCGTTTGTTTGAGATGGATTTTGAGTGACATTCAGAAGATGGCGTGTGCTTTCACGCAGACCAAGGGTCCAGTGCATAAGTTACTGACAACCTCAAGATGAGCTTCAACTTACGTACACATTTGACTGTTTAATTATGATTGGCCAGAAGAGGCAGGGTATTTTCCTTCTTGGAGTTTAATACCCTGTTGAAGAAACTCAATGAAGAAATAGTACCTCTTCCTCTGACTACATCGACCACATTCAGAACACAGACAGACATCAATTCCAGCAGCTTCTTTTCATATGCACAATATTCTCTTCTGGCATATTTAGTTGTCTTCGGTTGTCCATCGAAATCCGATGACGATGTCCACTCCTTTAACAGTGAGATCTTTGATGACTATACAGTCCTATCCTGGACCCACAAGCTCTATTGCAGGTGGGACGTGTATATGTGGTAGTGGTGGCAACCATGGCTGCATTTCTCCTGACTCTCTTCTGCTGTCTTCTGGTTGTTCTTTCCATCTCCAGAATACGAACCCCGTCCCTACACAGCTGTTGCCAAGTGGGACGGTCAGCAGCAACCTCCTCCAGGTCCTCGGGTCTGATCTTGCACCTCCTTAAAGCATTTCCTTAAAGACCAACTGTTAGGTGTATTGAGGCCATGATCACCCAGTGTCAGCTGCGGTGGCTGGGGTACGTGATAAGGATGCCCCCATGTCGGCTACCCCGCAGAGTGTTATACGGCCAGCAATATCATGGTCGACACTCAGCTGGAGGGCTGAAGAAGCGCTATAAGGATCAGATGAAGAATGCTTTAAGGAAGTGCAAGAATACATATATACACACATACATACATACACATGGTTACAGAAAGAATGTGCAAACTTCATACAAACAATTTCAGAGGTCAGGATTGAACTTGGATTTCAGAGGCTCTGTGAGGCAGCAGCTGTTATGTTTTGTAACTCCAGAAACTAATTGAAAACGTAGTGGTTAGCGCAACGCTTTATAATACAGATGACCCCGATTCAATTCCCACCGTTGCCTGCAAGGACATCCACCTGAGCTGAGATAAGGGGCTTTGTTGTTCAGCTTAGGAATGTGGTGTCAATCAATCAGGACAGTGGAATTGGGAGAAGGTTCTAGAGAATGCTGGGCAGTGAGGTTTCTGTGAGGGACTCTGGTGTGGTTGAGGTCTTTTTTGGGCGGGAACTGGGAGAAAACAGGAGAGAAGGCGGCCGAGGATGCCGTCCCTGTAGCATAAGGTGCTTTGTGTAGATGAATGGCTTCATACTCCCGTTGGGGAGCCCATTTGTTTGAGATGGATTTTGAGTGACATTCGGAAGATGGCGTGTGTTTTCACGCAGACCAAGGGTCCAGCGCGCAAGTTACTGACAACCTCAAGATGAGCTTCAACTTACGTACGCATTTGACTGCTTAATTATGATTGGCCAGAAGAGGCAGGGTACTTTCCTTCTTGGAGTTTAATACCCTGTTCCAAGAAACTCAATGAAGAAATAGCACCTCTTCCTCTGACTACATCGACCTCGTTCGGAACACAGACAGACATCAATTCCAGCAGCTTCTTTTCATATTCACAACATTCTCTTCTGGCATTCTCAGCATTATCGCATGCCATCCAAGATAGTGACTGTGCTGTTTTGGCATCTCATTCCATGTTTGTTACTTTGTCCAATAATGTCTGGCAATCATCTCTGCATTACACATCATAGGATGTGTTCTTGTACATTCAACAAACAGTAATATGCTCCCACCAGCCTCTATCTATTATTTCGGTCCCTGCACCTTTTATAATGTATTTTATATTGTAATCATATGCTGGTATTGATGTATTTCTGCACATTTTATTCCAATCTATACTTTAACTTCAAACTTTATTTTTATATTATCCTTCATTCTTTATCATTGTTGAACGTATTGCTTTCTGTTTCATGCCACACCCTGACCAGTACACAACAAATTCCTAATATATGTAAATATATATAGCAAATAATCCTTGATGCTTCTGTTATTTTGCACTTGTCATTGTATACAGTACTGTGCAAAAGTCTTAATATGCTTTCCTTTGGCATGGCCTCCACGGAGCCCTGATCTCAATATCACTGAGGCTGTCAGGGATTTACCCGACGGAAGCAAATGAGACAGCCAAAGTCTGCAGGTGAACTGTGGCAAGTTATCTAAGATGCTCAGAATAACCAACCAATGATTTTCTTATACAACTGCATGATAGAATACCTGGGAGAATTGATGCAGTTTTAAAGGCAGTGGTCACACCAAGCATTGATTTGATTTAGCTTTTTACTATTTACTGCTCTTTGTTGTATTCTTTTTTGATATTTAGAAGCTTTTCATGTTGTTACTTTCGAAAGCATCTTCACTTTACATAATTACTTTACATGCGCCTAAGACTTTGGCACAGTACTGTATACTTATTACGTGTACCGCTTGATTTTGAGCATCACGTGAACAAGAAATTTAATTGCAGCCTTGTATGTCTGATAATAAACAAATTTAGTTATTCACCTCATCCTATTTATGTCTCCTGCAGCCAAACCTGTTGTCATCCACTAATCTATTTACCACTCTGTCTCCTTTCCCCAAAACACCTTTCATCATTCAACCTTTTGGTTTTTTCCTGACCATATTCCTTTTTTTTTCTTTGTTGCTCCCAGCTTTCCCTCCATTAATTTTTTTTATTTCCCACCTCTGGTATTTGACTTGGAATGACAGCCTTCTTTTTATATATCTCACTCAATAATCAAAAACACGAGGATATTGATTTAAGATGAGAGGAAGGGTTTTTAAAGGTTATTGGAGTCATTTTTATAAAAAGGGATTTTATTTGTCACATGTACATCAAACCATCGAAGTATACAGTGAAATGTGTCGTTTTGCTTAACGACCAACACAGTCTGAGGATGTGCTGGGGGTTTTACCATGCTTCCAGCACCAGCAAAGCATTCTCACAACTTACGTGTGTCATGGGGGTACACGGAAGATTGAAAGTAGCGAGCTGGCTGCTGGCTGTGTACCCAGAGACCCAAGATCTTTGGCCACAGAGCTCAGAAAAAGTGATACAACAGACTTTTAACACCATAAATCGGCGAGTTGTTTTGTTATGTCTCCCCTCTCGCTGTGAAACGGGAACACCTCTTTTTCCCTTATTAGGGAGAGAGAGTGCCTGCGGTATGTCGAATTACTGGGTGAAAGAGTAGTCTTTGGGGTACTGCAAGGCCGTTTTATTTTTTTGATGCTTTGCTGCACACTTGATGGCTCGGTGGAGGGTTCAAATGCATTTTTGCTGTAGGGAGAGGGGGTGGTCGTCACTTTGCTGCTGTTTATGCATGGGAGCGGGGAGCTGGGGCAGTGCTTTGGGGTTCTAACATTTAACTGTCATTCGTTCCTCGCTCCTCTGTTTTTGTGGATGTTAGTGAAGAATTTCAGGATGGATATTGTATACATTTCTCTGACAATGAACCTGTATATCTTTGGAATGTGGAAGGAAACCAGAGTATCTGGGGGAAACCTAAGCGATCATGGGAAGAGTGTACCAACTCCTTGCAGACAGTAGCAGAATTTGAACCCTGATTGCTGACATTGTGAAGTTTTACGTTTTGTAATTTCAAAACATTAAGTTAATTCAAAGGAAAACACAGAAGTCCAAGAAGGCAGTTGTAATTTCACCTGTACTTTTAGCGACGTGCACATATATCATGTGGTAGTGTGATGACATATGAAGTTAATGTATTTTTACGTATAACTCATCATGAATTAGTTAAATGATAAGAATGCTTAAACAACTATACATATAAAGGCATCCATTAGTCTTGCGATACCATGGATCTGCGCCTGGAAAGTCTTCACTCTCCAGGGCGCAGGCCTGGGCGAGGTTGTAAGGAAGACCAGCAGTTGCCCCATGCTGCAAGTCTCCCCTCTCCACAACACCAATGTTGTCCAAGGGAAGGTCATTAGGACCCATACAGCTTGGCACCAGTGTCGTCGCAAAGCAATGTGTGATTAAGTGCCTTGCTCAAGGACATAACATGCTGCCCCGGCTGGGGCTTGAACTCACAACCTTCAATGCCTTAACCACTTGGCCACGTGCCCATTATACATTTACACACCTTACTACTAAAATATTACAGAAATATTAAGTACACAAAGTGTTCCGCTGACTCCTTTTCTACCATGCAGCCTGATACTATAACAGGGTGCGCTTGATATCTGGAATGCTCTGCCCAAGGAGGCAGAGGAATCAGATAAAGCCACTATCTTTAAGAAGCATTTAGACAGCCACTTAAATCAGCAAGTCACGGAAGCGACGGACTGGATGTGGCAAACGAGATTACTGCAGATTTCTGTTGCTGTGGCATTATATTCTGCATTCTGATATTACTTTTCCTTTGGATATACTGATGTGATGAAATGATCTGTATGGATGACATGCAAAACAGTTTCCCCCTGTATCTCGGTAATAATAAACTGATTTAGCAATTTGGAACATTGAACATCACAGCACTGTACTGGGTCTTTTTACTTGTGAGGTTGTGCCGACTTCTTAACCTGTTCTAAGATCAATCCAACCCTTCCCTCCTACATTGTTCTCCATTTTCCTCTCATCTACATGCCTATCTAAGAGTCTTTTATATGTCCCTAATGTGTCTGACTCTTCCACTCCTCCCGTCAGGGAGTTCCACGCACCAAACGCTCTCTGACATCCCCCTTTACTTTCTTCCAATTACCTTTAAAGTATGTCCTCTTGTCTTCGCCATTGCATTCCTTAGCAAAAGGCACTGACCGTCCACTTTATCTACATCCTTTATCATCACTATACACCTCTGTCAAGTCTCCTCTTATCAAACTTCACACCAGTCGCTTTGAAATTAGACCCCTCATATTAGTTGGGTAATTTGGATGGTCAAAAAGAGCAGCGTGGACATGGTCGCAAACAAGAGAAAATCTGCAGATGCTGGAAATCCAAGCAACAAACACAAAATGCTGGAGGAACTCAGCAGGCCAGGCAGCATCGATGGAAAAAAAAGTACAGCTGAAGTCTCGGCCCGAAATGTCAGCTGTACTTCTTGTCCTGCCGAAGGGTCTCAGCCCGAAACGTCGACTGTACTTCTCTTACCTTGCTTGCTGAGTTCCTCCAGCATTTTGTGTGTGTAACATGGACATGGTGCAAGGAAGGGCCTGTTTCTGTGCTGTACAATTCTCTGATATTATTACCCTGAGGTGCCACGGGACCTGCTGAATATTTATTTACTGAGATTCAGCTCAGAATAAACCTTTCTGACACGTAGAGTCATGCCGCACAGCAACACCCCGAATTAATCCAAACCTGAACACAAGACAATTTACAATGCCCAATTAATCTACCAACTGGTACATCTTTGGTCTGGTGTTCAGAAAACCCATGTGGAGAAAATACAAATTCCTTACAAGCAGCTGCAGAAATTGAACCCAGGTCACCTGCACTGTAAAACATTACGCTAACCACTACGCTACAGTGCCATTCTGACTGCTAAATTTCACTTGCTAAATTTCACCGTCTAGCTCCATCGGTGAAGTGAGATAATCGACAGCGTCTGCTCCATCTAGTTACCTCAGTGTGACTCAACTCTTTTAGCAAGGAAGAAGGGAAATGGAAAGAATGGGAAATGAGTTAAAAGAGATTTTGTCCTTCACGTACTCTCTCACAGTGAAGTAAGCTTTTCAGTAAACAAATTTGGCATCAGCACTTAAAATAGTCTAAATGGGTTTGAGCAACAAAACATCCATTATCATGTGGCTGTGAAGGTTTCACAGCGGCAATATGAGGTATGATTGATTGAAGCCTCCTTACTAAATCTATTCAATGCCTTGATGTATGACAGTATCAGAAGTTCACTTAAACTGTTTCTTGTTATGTTGGGAAGAAGGAGCGTAGAAGGAAACTGCTTTTTTTTTCTTTGATTCTTTAATTTTATAGATGTTTTGGTTTGTTAACAAGATTGTCCCTGTTCTTTTCCAAGGTTCAATGTGAATTTAATATCAATGTACATACAGTACTGTGAAAATGTCTTAGGCACATGTAATAAAACTCTGTGAAGTGAAGATGCTTTCAAAAATAATGAAATGAAAAGTTTATAAATATCAAAAAATTACTATAAAGAGCAGTAACAGTAAAAAAATAAATCAATATTTGGTGTGACAGCACTTTGCCTTTAACATCAATTCTCTCAGGTACATTGTTGTGCAGTTTTATAAGAAAATGAGCTGGTAGATTGTTCCAAGCATCTTGGAGAACTTGCCACAGTTCTTCTGCAGACTTTGGCTGTCTCGTTTGCTTCTGTCTCTCCAGGTAATCCTAGACGGCCTTGTTGATCTTGAGATCAGGGCTCTGTGGAGGCCAAAATATCTGAAACCATATAAAAGCTCTAGGGTGGCTAAGACTTTTACACAGTACTGGATATATGTTACTACCCTGAAATTCATCTTCTTGCAGGGACTCAGCGTCGATCTAAGAAATCAATAGAATCAATGAAAATACACACAAAGAAAGCTACCAATGTGCAAAAGACAACACACTGTGCAAAATGAAAAAAAATACTAATAGTAATAAATTCAAGAAACCAAGTTCAAAGTAAATTTATTATTAAAGTACATACCTGACACAATATACAACTCTGCGATTCTTTTTCTTGCAGGCATTCACAGTAAATACAAGAAACACAATAGAGTCAATGAAAGACCATACATAAGACAAACAACCCATGTGCAAAAGACAACTGTGCAAATACAAAAGAAAAAAAGGAAATAATAATAATAAATAAATTAGCGATAAATAGATAGAGTGGATAGCCAGCGCCTCTTCCCCAGGGCACCACTGCTCAATACAGGAGGACATGGCTTTAAGGTAAGGGGTGGGAAGTTCAAGGGGGATATTAGAGGAAGGTTTTTCACTCAGAGAGTGGTTGGTGCATGGAATGCACTGCCTGAGTCAGTGGTGGAGGCAGATACACTAGTGAAGTTTAAGAGACTACTAGACAGGTATATGGAGGAATTTAAGGTGGGGGTTTATATGGGAGGCAGGGTTTGAGGGTCAGCACAACATTGTGGGCCGAAGGGCCTGTAATGTGCTGTACTATTCTATGTTTCTAAATATTGAGAACATGAGATGAAGAGTCCTTGAAAGTGAGTTCATGGGCTGTGGGGACATTTCAATGATGGGGTTAGTGAAGTGGAGCGAACTTATCCCTTTGGTTCAAGAGCCTGATGCTTGAGGTGTTATAATTGTACCTGAACCTGGTGGTGTGAGTCCTGAGTTTCCTGTACCTTCTTCCTCAGAATCAGAATCAGGTTTATTATCACCAGCACGTGACGTGAAATTTGTTAACTTAGCAGCAGCAACAGTTCAATGTGATACATAATCTAGCAGAGAGAAAAAAAATAATAAATAAACAGGTAAATCAACGTGCAAAAACAGAAATACTGTATATTTTAAAAAAGTGAGGTAGTATCCAAAGATTCCCATAATGATTCCCATATTGAGAAGAGAACATGACTTGGGTGATGGGTGGTGGATTCTGCTCTCCTGCAACGAGTTTGTGAAGATGTGCTCAATGGTGAGAATGGCTTTACCCATGATGTACTGGGCCGGATCCAATGCTTTTTGTAGGATTTCCCATCCAAGGAATTAGCATTTCCTACCAGGTCATGATACAAGGAACAAGAATTGTAGAGTGACTGAAATGAGTCTATAGGATGTGTTTGCTAATCAGTTAACCCCTTTTTGCCAGTTAATCCCTGCACATAATCTATTCTAATCATTATTGTATTATTGTTGAAAGGATTGACTGGTTAACTGGGAGATTTGAACACCAGTAAAACTGCCTGTTTTTCAAATAGGCTCCAGTTTTAGTGGAAATTTCTGTGGAGTGGCTTAATCCAAAAAGGGAAACAAGGAGTTATATTTTTCCACCACCTTTCCCAACCTTGAGAACATGTTGCAGTGTTGACTTTGCATTATGGGAAATGTGCAGCCAAGTCCTGAAGAGTGTCTCATCTGGCAGTGTTGCTACCATACATATATTGACATGGACTAGATGGGCTGAAGGGTCCGTTCTGTGCTGCAACGATCTATGACACTGAGTAGGATATTCCTACAAGTGCCAGGTTTCTGGTTTCCATTGGGACAGCTTGGCACAGAGAGACAACTGGCAGGAGGTGAGTAATAAGCTGTCTAAGGCGACTTCATAGTCTGATCAAAGATGTTACGGAATTTATAAAACTCTGCTTGGGTTGTATCTGGAAGATTGCATTCAATTCTGGTTACCCCATTCAAAGAGGGATATGGAGGCTTTAGCGAGGGTGGAGATAAGGTTCACCAGGGTGCTGAATGAATCGAGGACTGGGGTGACAGGAAAGCTTACAGAAACCAGGGTTGTTTTCTCTGGAACAGCAGAGGCTGAGAGGAGACCTGACAGCGGTTTATAAAATTATACAAGGCAAAGATAGAGCAAACAGTCAAACTCTTTTTCCCATGGTAGCAGAATCACAAATGAGAGGGTACAGGTTTAATTTGAAAGGAAGGAAGTTTTAAAGAGGCTTTAAGAGGAAAGTTTTTAACATGCCTAACAGCAAAGGGCATGCGTTTAAGCTGTGATGGGTTCAACTCAAAGAAGTGGTGTAGGGCAAGTTTTTTCTAATATATAAACAGAGAGAATGGTGGGTGCCTGGAATAGACTTTAGGGGTGGTGGTGGATGCAAGTACGATAGAGGCATTTAGAATTGTCTTAAATAGGCACATGGATATGCAGAGAATGATTAATCATGAACAAGTAGAAAGAATTAGATCTCAGTAGTTTAACTACTTTGACACAACATTGACCTATTCCTGTACTGCATTGTTCTGTGTTCTGTATTGTGAGCTTCTATGTTCTGTGTTGTGCTGTTTGCTTGGCATTCTTTGCTTGATGTTTTGTGTTCTGTATTCTAGACCAAACTCTGCCTTCAGTGGGAACATCTGCATAGCTGGAGTATTTCTACGCAACTTCAACAACTCAATAGTTTCACACTCCTGGTCCATTACTCCTCTACAGCGCACATCTCCTCCCCTCCTCTCCAAACCCTTCTTCCTTGTTCTCTGCCTCTCCCCTCCCCTAATTCTCATACTCTTGTCCTTCTTCTCACCTCCACTCCTTCTCTCCTCCATCCCCCTTCCTCCTCCCTTAAGCACTTCCTTACCCTTCTCCCCTGCTTTTCTCCCCCCCTTGACCTCCTTCTTTGCTTGCATCTTTCCTCCACTTCTCCATTCCCTCTGCTCCCCTCCTCCCTCTACCCACCTTCTTTCTTCTCCTCACCCTGTGTCCTCCTTCTCACACCTCCAGCTATTTCTCTCCTTTCCATCCTCTTCCCAACCCTACCATCTATTCCCAAGAGAAAGCAGAAAATGTGTCTGTTTTTATAGTTTGTTTAACCAGGGGAGGGATAATGGTTTGGGGAGAAAAGAGAAGATATATTTAAGAGGCTTCGGGGAGAGTAAGTGTTTTTGTTTTGTTCTACATTGGATCACGAGTAACAATTATTTTATTTTCTTTTACACTTGTGCCCTGGGAATAAACGAAACAATCTTGAATCTTGAAACCTCATCAACATAAGGTTTTCAATAAACCAGACTGAGATATTTCTTACCAGAGATAGAAGTGCGTTTTCTGAAGCAATTATTAACACCAGAAGACAGATGGTTTCAATATTGAAAATAGAACATACAGTATAGCGCTTAGAACAGTACATGTCCTTCAGTCCACAATGTTGTGCCAACCTTTTAACTAAATAAAATCGATTTTGCTATCATCCATGTGTCTAAGCCTCTGAAATGTTCTTAATGTATCTCCCTGTACTACCCCCCAGCAGTGCTTTCCATGCACTCACCAATCTGTGTAAAAAAAGAACTACCCCTAAACCTTTGATTATTGCCCTATACTTTCCTCCAATCGCCTTAAAATTATGCCCCCTCATTTTAGGCATTTCCAACCTGGGAAAACATCTTTGGATCTCCACTCTTTCTATGCATCTTATCGCCAGATAAACGTTTTTACAGGTCTTCCCCATTATCACCCTGGTTTTAGCCCATCGGTAACAGGTCGAAGCGTTCGGCAGAGGATGGTGCTCGGAGAGGCTGTGTCGGAGGGGCTGGTCAGAGGCTCAAAGTTTTCGGACGGACTCAGAGTCCGCTGCAGTCGGGTACTTCCAATGGTGCTGCATAGCCTGGGGGTTCACGGCAGGGAGAGTTTCTCCCTTCTACCGTCTGTGTGAGATGATGAGGCTATCGGGACTTTGAGACTATTTTTACCATGCCCATAGTCTGCTCTTTATCAAATTACGGTATTCCTTTGCACTGTTGTAGCTTCATGTTATAATTATGTGGTTTTGTCACCTTTAGTCTTGGTTTGTCCTGTGTTTCTCGTGATATCATTCTGGAGGAACACTATCATTTTTTAATGAATGCATTTCTAAATGACAATAAATGAGGACTGAGTGTCCTCATAATCTAATCTAATCTAATCATCAGATCAGAATTAGGCTTTCTGGCCTATCGAATCTGCTCTGCTGTTCCATCATGGCTGATTTATTATCCCACTGAACCCATTCTCCTGCTTTCTCCTCGTAACCTTTGACACCCTTACTAATCAAGAACCTATCAACCTCCACTTTAAATATACCCCATGACCTGGCCTCCACAGCTGCCCATGGCATGAATTTCACAGATTCACCCACGTGCTTACTAAGGAAATTTCTCCTCTTCTCTGTTCCAAAGGGACATCCTTGTATTTTGAGGTTGTACTCTCTGGTCCTAGAGTTCCCCTCTACGGAGATGAGAAGGAATTTCTTCACCTGGAGAGGTGAATCTGTAGAATTCTTTAACACAGGCAGCTGTGGATGCCAAGCCTTTATGTATAATTAAGGAAGGGGTTGATAGATTCTTGATTGGTCAGGGCATGAAGGGATACAGGGAGAACGCAGGAGATTAGGGCTGAGAGAAAAATTGGATCAACCATGATGAAATAGTGAAGCAGATTCTATGGGCCAAATGACCTAATTCTGCTCCTATATCCTGTGGTCTTGTAGGAAACATCCTCTTCATATCCACCGCATTTCTGTCCTAAGAAGGAGATTCGGACCGTCTCCCTCTCTGGATTTCCTAAGCTTCTTCCCTCAGGCTCCAGTGAAAACAATCCATAGTTTGTCCAATTTCTCCCTGTCGCTCATGCCATCATATCCAGATGTGAAGAATTCCCTGGCTCATAACATCGCAAGTGACTCGTCATGGGTTTGAAATGTCAAAATTTGCATTTTGATGCCAAAACTTACAACGAAGGAATAAGCGTGCTAATTTGTGACAGAAAGCTTAAATCTAGTTAAGATGAAAAAAAGATAATGCAGGCTGTTAATATCAAAATGAAAGGAGGTTGGCAGAAGGAAATTGGTATCAAAAGCTCTTTCAAGTCAAGCTGTTCTCTGAGTTTGGCTGCAGATCAACGCAGTGTTATACAGTATTTCCATCAAGTTCCCAAAGCTAAATAAAGCATTACAAATTAAACTGCAAAACAAAAGGACTGCATTATGCTCAAAGGTCAAGGTTCAAAGATCAAAGTAAATATATTATCGAAGTACGTGCATGTCACCATATACTACTCTCAGATTAATTTTCTAGCAGACATTTACAGTAGAATAAAGAGGACTCCGTTGGTCAGAGTTGACCATGGGTGTTTCATCCAAGCTGTCTAGATACGCAAGCCGGGCCAGTGCAATATGGAGAGCGAGCTCCCCCTCTCTACACATCTGATGAACCTAGAGGAACGGCAGAGACCGATACAGTTTGGCACCAGCAGCATCACAGGAGCTGCCATTCAGCATTGAACACTCCACGCAAGACTGCCTTAGGGATTCTAGCTCTGGATTTTTAACCTCCGGGTTTACTCCTAAAGCCTTCCCCATGACTGGGTATAGTCGCAAGGCAGCGGAGGTTTGAGATCAGAGTTTTCCTTCTCCTAGATGAGCTGTCAACCACGGCTGACAAGTTCCAACTGCCCGAAGTGGCTTTTTTTTGAAGGCACCTCTAAGCTGCCTATGCTCCTCTCCTGTCAGTAGAAACTGTTCCACCAGGTTTAATAGCTAAGCCACACATGAAGGCCAGGAGATAGACTTGATTGTCAGAGGCCATTTGAGACTGATGACAGTAGAATAAAGAAATGCATAAAATCAATGAAAAACAAAGACTGAGAAGCAACCAGAAGACAAACTGCAAATAATAATAAACACAGTAAATAAATAATGAGAACAATAAATAATACTGTGAACCACTATTTTCTAATGCTGAGCAGTTCCATGCTCCTTCTCAAAGTATTTGTCAACAATGGAGGGGAGAGGTTTTCCTGATGAAGGGGAAATCTTTTGGAGATGAAGAGCAATGATTCTTCAGATGAAGGGCAGAGCTCCTGCAGATGAAGAGAAGAGGTCTATCTGATGTATGAATATTGACCACTGAATCTACCATACAGGCACTGTCACTGTAAGAGGAGTTCAGAGCTTTAATATAGTACGGTGATAAGACTACAAGATGTACAAACTCTTTATAAACAGTGGTGGGAATGGATAATGCAAACAGAAATAAGTAGTGTTCAACAATGATTCATGGACCTCTGATTGTGGAGGGGAAGAAGCTGTTCCTAAAGTTCTGAGTGTGTGACCTCGGGTTCCTGTACTGCCTCCCTGATGGTAGTAATGAGAAGAGGGTATGTCCTGCATGGTGGAATGGATATATGAAAAGTGAGTTTAGTAAGTTCTTGATTGGTAATGTCAGGCTGGAGACTACTCTACTAAGATGGAATATGACATGCCATTCCTCCAGATCTCCAGCATCTGCAATCTTTCTTGTGCCTCTTTATACTGACATCATGTGCAGTCTGTGCAGAGTTCACATCTTATTCTTGCAAAGCTGTGGATGCTCTGATTTCCTCCCTTATTCCGAAAATTGAAAAGATAGGTTAAAGATTTAAAAGTTTTAAATATTAGCTTTAGTTATTATATGTACATGTAAAACATCAAAACTTAGTGAAATGCATAAACAACCAACACACTCCGAGGGTGTGCTGGGGGCAGCCCGCAAGTGTTGCCGTGCTTCAGGTACCAACATAGCATGACCACAAAACCATAACCCATGTGTCTTTGGAATGTGGGAGAAAATTAGAGCATATTCATGGGGGGAATATACAAACTCCTTACAGACAGCATTGGGAGTCAAAGCTGGAATGATGATGAATGGTTCTGTAAAGCGATCGCGCTAACCGCCACACTGCAAGTTAATGGTTTGCTTTCAATTTCCGTGCCTCTAATGTGCTGGCGGTCAGTAGAATCAGGTGGTGGAGTGATAGCTGATGAGACCAAGAAGAAAAAGAGTATGTTGGCACATATACAGGAAACCGTAAGGACCTCCACTGGTCAGGGTCGACCACAGATATTGCATCCTAGCTGTCTACATGATATGCAAGCTAGGGCAGTGTGATGCGGAGAGCAAGCTGCCCCCTGCCCCCTCTCCCCGCAGCGGATGAATCTAAAGGAACGGCAGAGATTGATACAGTTTGGCACCAGGAGTTGTCATTCAGCATTGAATTCACGTAGGAGTGCCATAGGGATTCCAGTTCTGGATTTATCCCCACCTCCCCTCGGGATTAACTCCCGAAGCCTACCCCATGAGTGGGTATAGTCGCAAGGCAGTGGAGGTTTGAGATCAGAGTTTCCCTTCTCCTAGATAAGCTGTCAACCGCGGTTAATGGGCCCCTTCTGCCCGAAGCAATGGATTTCAATGCGCCAGTAGCCCACTTTTGCCCCTTCTCCTGTCAGTTCTACCGGAAACAGTAGCTAAACCAAGAGCTGGACTTGGTTGTCAGAGGCTACTTGAGATGCACTCCACTGGGAGAATTTAATAGTTATTAGGAACTTATCACCACTACCTCCCCCACCTATGATAACCTCAAGGAATGAGGAAATCATGAGTTCCTGGCACTTAAGCAGAGAATTGTCAGCAGTTGTGCATGGGCCTGCCAGGAGGAATAGGAGGAAACTCTGTATAGGAATAGTTGTGTGTACTCATCAGTATTCATGAAACTATCAGCCAATTAGCCATTGGTGCCAAACATCAAGATTGTTTATTATCACTTTTCAGAATGGAATGTAAAGGAAATGACTGTTACTTTAGGTCTAATACAGCATAAAAACAAAATAAATATAAATATAAAAGCAATCCTATTAAACAGAATGCACAAGTAACTTGAGTGTGGTAGTATACGCACTTAGTAACCAATTTATTAGGTACAGGATTGGAACCTCTTGTGGTCTTCTGCTGCCATAGCCCATCATCTTCAAAGGTCAAGCAACACACATCAAAATTGCTGGTGAACGCAGCAGGCCAGGCAGCATCTCTCGGAAGAGGTACAGTCGACGTTTCGGGCCGAGACCCTTCGTCAGGACTAACTGAAGGAAGAGTTATAAGAGATTTGAAAGTGGGAGGGGGAGGGGGAGATCCAAAATGATAGGAGAAGACAGGAGGGTGAGGGATGGAGCCAAGAGCTGGACAGGGATATAAGAGGATCATGGAGGCCTAGGGAGAAAGAAAGGGGGAGGGGGGAAGCCCAGAGGATGGGCAAGGAGTATAGTGAGAGGGACAGAGGGAGAAAAAGGGGAGGGAGAAAAAATTAATAATAATAAATAAATAAATAAATAAATAAATAATGGGTGAGGTACCAGGGGGAGGTGGGGCATTAATGGAAGTTTGAGAAGTCGATGTTGATGCCATCAGGTTGGAGGCTACCCAGACGGAATATAAGGTGTTGTTCCTCCAACCTGAGTGTGGCTTCATCTTGACAGTAGAGGAGGCCGTGGATAGACATATCAGAATGGGAATGGGACGTGGAATTGAATTTTTGAAGCCACACTCAGGTTGGAGGAACAGCACCCTATATTCCGTCTGGGTAACCTCCAACCTGATGGCATGAACATTGACTTCTCTAACTTCCGTTAGTGCCCCACCTCCCTTTTGTACCCCATCCATTATTTATTTATTATTATTTTTTTTTTTTCTCCCTCTCCTTTTTCTCCCTCTGTCCCTCTCACTATACTCCTTGCCCATCCTCTGGGCTTCCCCCCTTCCCCCTTTCTTTCTCCCTAGGCCTCCCGTCCCATGATCCTCTCGTATCCCTTTTGCCAATCACCTGTCCAGCTCTTGGCTCCATCCCTCCCCCTCCCATCTTCTCCTATCATTTTGGATCTCCCCCTCACCCTCCCACTTTCAAATCTCTTACTACCTCTCCTTTCAGTTAGTCCTGACGAAGGGTCTCGGCCCGAAACGTCGACTGTACCTATTCCTATAGATGCTGCCTGGCCTGCTGCGTTCACCAGCAATTTTTATGTGTGTTGCTTGAAATTCCAGCATCTGCAGATTTCCTCGTGTTTGCATCTTCAAAGTTCAATGTTCATACATCTGCTGATGGACTCTTTGTCCCATTCCCGCCAGGAAGGTTGTGTGTTCTGAGATGCTTTTTAGCACACCACTGTTGTAACTGTCACCTTCCTGTCAGCTTGAACCAACCTGGTCGTTCTCTTCTGGGCTCTTTCATTAACAAGATGTTTTCATCCACAGGGCCACCACTCAATGGATGTATTTTTGTTTCTCACACCAGCCTCTGTAAACTCTAGAGAGTGTAGGGCATGAAAATTCGAAGATATCAGCAGTTTCTGAGGTACCCAAACCAAACCTATCTGGCAACAACAATGATTTAGATCACATTTTTCCTCATTCTGACTTTAGTTGGAATAGCTAAATCTCTTGACCATGTCTGCATGTTTTTATGCATTGTGTTGCTGCCACATGATTGGCTGATTAAACATTTGCATAAATGACCAGGTGTACAGGTGTACCTAACAAAGAAGCCACTGAGGTCACATAAGATTTCTTTATACATGTACATAGAGTGACTGCATGTACTATAGATAAAGTGATACTAGGCGATGTGGTTGTACTGGTGGTTAGGGGTGGGGAGAAGTGGGTTAGTGGATGTAATAATCAGCCTTACTGCTTGAGGAAAGTAACTGTTTTTGGGTCTGGTGGAAAATCCTACAAAAGGTAGTGTATTCAGCCCAGTACATAATGGATAAAGCCCTCCCAGCCATTGAGCACATCTACATGAAGTGCTGTTGGAGGAAAGCAGCATGCATCATTAGAGATCCTCACCTCCAAGACAATGCTCTTGTCTCACTGCTGCCATCAGGTAGAAGGTACAGGTGCCTCAGGACTCACACAACCAGGTTCAAGAACAGTTATTACCCCTCAACCATCAGACTCTTGAACAAAAATGGGATAACTACATTCACTTGCCCATCCATTGAGATGTTCCCAAAACCAATTACCTAATTTTAACGTATCTTCAGCTTATTTTTTCTTGTTCTCATTACTCATTGCTATTTATTGATATTTGCAATTGCACAGTTCGTTATTTTCAACACTCCAGTTGATTTTTCATTGATCTTGTTATAGTTACTATTCTCAGGGATGTATATGGTGACATACATAGAACATAGAATAGCACAGCACATTACAGGCCCTTCAGCCCACAATGTTGTGCCGACCCTCAAACCCTGCCTCCCATATTACCCCCACTTTAAATTCCTCCATATACCTGTCTAGTGGTCTCTTAAAGTTTATTAGTGTATCTGCCTCCACCACTGACTCAGGCGGTGCATTCCACGCACCAACCACTCTCTGAGTAAAAAACCTTCCTCTAATATCCCCCTTGAACTTCCCACCCCTTACCTGAAAACCATGTCCTCTTGTATTGAGCAGTGGTGCCCTGGGGAAGAGGCGCTGGCTAGCCACTCTATCTATTCCTCTTATTATCTTGTACACCTCTATCATGTCTCTCTCATCCTCCTTCTCTCCAAAGATTAAAGCCCTCGCTCCCTTAATCTCTGATCATAATGCATACTCTCTAAACCAGGCAGCATCCTGGTAAATCTCCTCTGTACCTTTTCCAATGCTTCCACATCCTTCCTATAGTGAGGCAACCAGAACTGGACACAGTACTCCAAGTGTGTCCTAACCAGAGTTTTATAGAGCTGCATCATTACATCGCAACTCTTAAACTCTATCCCTCGACTTATGAAAGCTAACACCCCATAAGCTTTCTTAACTACCCTATCTACCTGTGAGGCAACTTAATCAGGAATCTGTGGATATGTACCCCCAGATCCCTCTGCTCCTCCATACTATCAAGTATCCTGCTATTTACTTTGTACTCTGACTTGGAGTTTGTCCTTCCAAAGTGTACCACCTCACACTTCTCTGGGTTGAACTCCATCTGCCACTTCTCAGCCCACTTCTGCATCCTATCGATGTCTCTCGCAATCTTCAACAATACTCTACACTATCCACAACACCACCAACCTTTGTGTTGTCTGCAACCTTGCCAATCCACCCTTCTACCCCCACATCCAGGTCATTAATAAAAATCACAAAAAGTAGAGGTCCCAAAACCGATCCTTGTGGGACACCACTAGACACAACTCTCCAATCCGAATGTACTCCCTCCACCATGACCCTTTGCTTTCTGCAGGCAAGCCAATTTTGAATCCACCTGGCCAAACTTTCCTGGATCCCATACCTTCTGACTTTCTGAATAAGCCTACCGTGCGGAACCTTGTCAAATGCCTTACTAAAATCCAGGTAGATCACATCCACTGCACTACCCTCATCTATATGCTTGGTCACCTCCTCAAAGAACTCTATCAGGCTTGATAGACATGATCTGCCCTTCACAAAGCCATGCTGACTGTCCATGATCAGACCATATTTCTCTAAATGCCTATAGATCCGATCTCTAAGAATCTTTTCCAACAACTTACCCACCACAGACGTAAGGCTCACTGGTCTATAATTACACGACTATCCCTACTACCTTTTTTGAACAAGGGGACAACATTCGCCTCCCTCCATTCCTCCGGTACCATACCCGTGGACAACGGGGACATAAAGATCCTAGCCAGAGGCTCAGCAATCTCTTCCCGTGCCTTGTGGAGCAGCCTGGGGAATATTCCGTCAGGCCCCGGGGACTTATCCGTCCTACTGTATTTTAACAACTCTAATACCTCCTCTCCCTTAATATAAACATGCTCCAGAACATCAACCTCACTCATATTGTCCTCACCATCATCAAGTTCCCTCTCATTGTACTTTGATAATAATATTTACTTTGAACTTTGGTCCTGGATGCTGTGTACCCTCTTTCCCGATGGTAGTGGGACAAACAGTTCATTAGCAGAATGGTTGAGATCTGTCATGATATTGCTGGCCTTTTTCTGGCACTTTTCACCTATCAAAGGGTTAATATTTCAGCTCCAGCCATCTGCTAAAAAAAGCTCAGTCAGAAATGTATCCATTCATTTGCGGCATTCAACTTTGTAAGAAAATAATCTAATTAATTATATTTAGTGCTATGTATGGAGGATATTACCAGCTGTAACTTTTCTGAATACCATCTGTGGAATAGAGGCAAATAAAATTGGAAGATAATGTGAATCTTAACAGCAGCTGGGATATATTTGGAATTTTTCCAGGATTTTGGTGAAATTTGCACTCAGTTCAATTTCAGTCTCTAGGCCTGATTAACAGTGAAATACCAAATTTTAACCAGCCTCCCCTTTATAGACCATCTACATTTCCCACTGACTTGCGAAGGAAGCCAACTAGCCAAAGACAAATCCGTCCCAGATATTCCCTTTTCACCCTTCTCCCATTCGCCAACACCTTGAGGACACATATCACCAGACTCAAGAGATTCTTTAAATGCTGCAGAACAGAAGAGATCCACAAAATGCTGGAGGAACTCAGCAGGTCAGGCAGTATTGATGGAGGGGAATAAACAGTTGATGGTTTGGACCGAGACCCTTCATCAGTACTCAAGGCCAGCTTCTATCTACGGTTGTCAAACTCCTGAATGGACCTCTCGATCATTAACAGATAACACTTGACCACTCAGTTTACCTTGTCATGGCCTTTCCACTTTGTCTACCTGCAGTGCAATTTCTCTGGAACTGCAAAATATTCTGCAGTCCTTGTAATATGTTGATGTACTTATTTGTGATATGATCTGCCCTGATAGCATGTCAACAGTGTATAAAGATTAAAAGATAAATATTGGCTTTATTTGTCACATGTACATCAAAACATTGAAACATACAGTGAAATGTGTCATTTGCACCAACAACAGTCACAGTCTGAGGATGTGCTGGAGGCAGCCCTCAAATCTTGCCATGCTTCCAGCTCCACCATAACACGCCTACAACTTACTAACTAGTCCATTCATCATAAGACCATAAGGTTAGAAGCAGAATTAGAACATTTGGCCTATCAAGTCAGTTCCACAATTTCATCACGGCTGATCCAATTTTCCACACTGCATCAATTGCCCACCTTCCCCCTATATCCCTTCATACCTTGACCAGTCAAGAACCTATTGACCTCTGCCTTAAATATACATAAAGACTTGGCCTCCACAGTTGCCTGGAGCAAAGAATTCCATAGATTCACCACTCTCTAGCTAAAGAAATTCCTCATCTCCATTCTAAAAGGACACTCCTCTATTCTGAGGCTGCCTCCCCTGATCTGAGACTCTCCCACCATAGGAAACATCCTCTCTACATCCACTCTATCAAGGCCTTTCATCATTCAATAGGTTTCAATGAGGTCAGACCTCATTCTTCTGAATTCCAGCAAGTACAGGGCCCAAGCTATCAAACACTCTTCACATGACAAACCATTCAATCCTAGAATCATTTTCATTAAACCACCTTTGAACCCTCTCCAGTTTCAGCACATCCTTTCTAAAATAAGGGGCCCAAACCTGCTCACAATACACCAAGTGAGTCCATACTAGTGTTTCATAAAGTCTCTTGCATTACATCCCTGCTTTTATATTCTAGTCCTCCTGAAATGAATGCTAACGTTGCATTGCTTTTCTCACCACGGACTCAACCTGCAAGTTAACCTTTAGGGAATCCTGCACAAGGACTCCCGAGTCCCCTTACATCTCAGTTTTTTGTATTTTCTCTCCATTTAGCAAACAGTCAACCTTACCTAAGTATATAACCATACACTTCCTGACACTGTGTTCCATCTGCCATTTCTTTGCCCATTCTAATCTGTGAAGCCCTTCTGTAGCCTCTCTACTACTCAAAACTATCTACCCCTCCACCTATCTTCAGATCATCTGCTAACTTTGCAACAAAGGCATGAATTCCATCACCCAAGTCATTGACATATAATTTTAAAAGAATCAGTCTCAACACAGACCCCTATGGAACACCACTAGTCACCAGCAGTCAATCAGGAAGGGCTTCCTTTATTCTCATACTTCACCTCTGCCAATCAGCCACTGCTTTAGTTATGCTAGAATCCTTTCTGTAATACCACGGGCTCATAGCTTGTTAAGCAGGCTCATGTGTGGCAACTTCTGAAAATTTAAGTACACAACATCAACCAATTTTCCTTTGTCTATTCTGCTTGTTATTTCTTCAAAGAATTTCAATAGATTTGACAGGTAAACTTTTCCCTTGCTGACTATGGCCTATTTTATCGTGTGCCTTGAAGTACCATGAACCATATCCTTAACAATCGACTACAAAAATACTCCAGAGATTGTCTGCCTAGGGCTTGTGATATGCACCAGCTAATCACACAGCCATTCACCACCTGCTCCCATGGCTTCATATTAGATTGCTTGATTAGATTATTAGATTATGAGGACACACAGTCCTCTTTTATTGTCATTTAATAATGCATGCATTAAGAAATAATACAATGTTCCTCCAGTATGATATCACAGAAACACAAGACAAACCAAGACTAAAAAACTGACAAAAACCACATAATTATAACATATAGTTACAACAGTGCAAAGCAATACCGTAATTTGATAAAGAACAGACCATGGGCACAGTAAAAAAAAGTCTCAAAGTCTCTCGAAAGTCCCATCATCTCACGCAGACAGTAGAAGGATGAGAAACTCTCTTCCTGCCATGAACCTCCAGCGCCACAAACTTGCCGATGCAGCACCCTGAAAGCACCCGACCACAGCCGATTCTGAGTCCATCCAAAAACTTTGAGCCTCCGACCAGCCTTCCAACACCGAGCACCAAGCACCATCTCTGCCGAGCGCTTCGACCCCGGCCCTGGCAACAGGCAATAGGCAAAGCCGAGGATTTGGGGCCTTCCCCTCCGGAGATTCTCGATCGCACAGTAGCAGCGACAGCGAAGCGGGCATTTCAGAAGTTTCTCCAGATGTTCCTCCGTGCTTCTCACGTCTGTTTCCACCAAATCAGGACTGTGCACTGCATCCTACTTCACAAATACCGATATCATTTCGGAGCGGCCGCGCGCGCTGCGTCGCGCCACCATCTTCTCCTCCCCTCTTGACCCGGATTGGGGGGCTAAGTAGATGCCACATCTTGCTCAAGGTTGACCTGCAGGTTAGCAGAGGGAAAGAGTGCTTTACCCCTCCTTTGATAGAGACATATCTCCACCCAAGTGCCCATACTAGCAAGTACGTCTTTGGAATGTGGGAGGAAAACAAGGCTTCTGCTGGAAGCCCACACAGTCATGGGAAGAACATATCAACTCCTTACAGGCAGTGGCAGGAGCTGAACACGTGTCATGGGCACTGTGACAGGTTTATGCCCACTCTATGCTACCTTGCCGCCTCTATGTGACAATGATACCAATTCTACGGTGATATAACACAATCACCTTAAACAACCTAATGTTACACGAGCATCATGTAAACATGCACATTTTCAATTATTTTATCTTCTGGAGGTGATGAATTTTAAGGTTATAAAACCAAAGAAGGAAGATAGAATGCAGACCAGATCAGCCATGTTACAGTTGAATGGTCTACAGGGGCCAAGTTCACCTAATCCTGTATTTATGGCCTTGTAGATCAGGCTGCAAGCCAGAAGCAGCCGTAGGTCAACCCCCGCGCCCCCCCCATCACTAAATAGAGTCAGAGCTGATCTTCTACCTCCTGTGGCACTCCCCCGCACACACCTGATATCACCTGGTTTTGTATTTGCACAGTTTGCTGTCTTTTGCACACTGGTCAAACAGTCCAAGTTGGGCGGTCTTTCATTGATTTTGTTATGGTTATTATTCAATAGATTTATGAGTATGTCCTCAAGTAAATGAATCTCAGGGTTGCACCTTGATAATAAGTTTACTTTAAACTTTGATCATTTGACCCCTTTAATATCCATCAGTCTATGTCATGTCAAGTTTATCCATCAGATGCAAAAGTACACGCATGTACAGGTGCAATGAAAAACTTACTTGCAGCAACACCACAGGTACAAAACATTAGAAACACAACATTCAGAAGAAAAACATGAATTAAATACAAATTATACATGAGCATTGTAAAAAAAAACACAATTAGTACAAAAATATAAACAGTGCAAAGTAGTGAAAGTTATCGTCATCATTATGTGCCAATTCATATGACATTGGCGATCATGTTATTTCCATGACCATGATTGTTCTTGGCAAACTTTTCTACAGTGGTTTACCATTGCCTTCATCTGGGCCATGTCTATACATGATGGGTGGCCCCAGCAATTATCAATCCTCATTAACATTGTCTGCCTGGTGTCAGTGGTTGTATAACCAGGACTTGTGATATGCAGCAGCAACTCATACAACCATCCAACACCTGCTCCCATGGCTTCACATGACCCTGACCAGGGGGGCTAAGCAGGTGCTACACCTTGCCCAAGGGTGACCTGCAGGCTAGCAGAGGGAAGAAGCACCTTACACCTCCTTTGGTAGAGACGTATCTCCACCCGACAATGTGGTCATAGGGTTGTGCAGATAGTTCAAGAACTGAATGCTTGAAGGAAAATGGCTGTTCTTGAAGCTGATAGTGTGGGAGTTCAGGCTTCTGTATCTCCTGCCCAATAGCAGCTGCAAGAAAATGGCGTAGTCTAGATCATGGGCATCTTCATTGCCTGTTTGAGGCAATGTTATCGATGGTAACAAGGGAAGCCCCCACGATGTATTCTGCTGAATCCACTACCCTCTGCAGCTTGTTACATTCTTGTGGAGTCAAATTATGACTGATTTAACCTGTCAGCGCAATCTCAACAATGCATCTGCAGAAGTGTTCCTTGATGTACTGAACTTTCTTAATCTTTGAAGAAAGTACAGATGCTGACCTGATTTGCTTGCCCTGGGTCTAAGACAGGTCATCTGATATGTTAATTCTGAGAAATTAAAACTGCTAACTCTCTTTACCATCAATTCATCCACGAATATAGACTGATGCATGTTTGTCCTCCTTCCCCTTCCTGAAATTAATGATCATTTCTTTAGTTTCATGATGGTATTGGGTTTGCTGACCACAACATTTTAAATTCTTTTCTTTCTTTTTCAATCTTTTTATTAGTTTCATAAAATGAAACCATAACATAGCAATAATACAAATAGTAGGAGATACATTGTTGTACTTAAAATGAGTAATTATAAGACCAAATAGTATAAATTGACAAAACTCCCAATCGTGTAGGATAACAATGAATAATACAGGACAAAAAAAAACTGAAGAAAAATCATGAAAAAGAAAAAAAATAGAAAAAAAAACAAACTCCATCCCAAAAAAAAACTAAACTGAACAGAATTATTCACAAAAATAAAAGACTTGGGTAATTCTAACAACTTAAAAATGGAAAAGAAGAAAACCTTAGTGTCGATGACACTTAACATTAAAATGTTGTATTCAAATGAAGATCTTAAACCCTATCTGATACAGATATCTGCAGGTACCATCACTAAAGGGAGATTATAATTTCCCTAAGACAGGTCAACTGATATGTTAATTCTGAGAAATTACCCAATCTTCGAAGACTAGTTCACTTCCTTGTTCATCCTCCATGGTATTTTAGCTACTATCAAACACTATTTGAGTAGTTGGTCCCCACTTCCTACCAAGGAGGAGATACTTCAAGCTAATAAAGTAATTTAAATACAGTTCATGTAATTTTTATGATACACATTTAATTTTAGATATAATTCTTAAACCACATTTAAAACTCAGAGGATTTGCCACTTACAAATGATTTCTAAAACACAAAGGAGTTCCAAATCACATGTATTATTTCCATAGACTAAGAGATCATACCAACAAGTTGCAGAAGAATGAGCTGTCAATCACAGAAATAAAAGGTAGAGGAATGGATTCTTGTTCACCTCATCTTTGCGTAATTCTTTTTGATATTCCTTGAACATTCCTATAAAGCCTGACTGTACTCTCTTACACTTATAGTGGTTTCTTTTGCCACTTGGTGACTTCACATGCAAGTGATATTTTTTAAGACACCTTTTCATGCAGATGGTCTAAAAGCTTCTGGGGGCAGAGTACCCAAACACCCTTAATTAATGCAGTGAATGCTGACTCTCTTAGTACACAAACCTTCCAACTATTAATAGATCATCTATTTGATATGCTAAGTAATAGCCCTTCTTGAGGCAGAGTGTTCCGGATTTTCCAGCAGTGCCTTGTGTTTTTCAGACCCGCCTGGAGAGCTCCCTGGGCCATCAGGTGCCAGCCGTGGAGGTGCGGGGAGGAAGTGGTACTATCATAAGCCTGCGGCCTCTGTGGCTTGCCGGAGGGTATTGAGCTTCTAGGACTCCTGAGCAGTTGCACCTCTGGGGCTCTGTTTGTACTCCTACGTCTAAGCTCTGGTTTTGTCTTTTCATCAGCATCTACCATTCCTCTGCTCCTGGGCCGAGTCACAAGCCTGCCATTTGCAGTTCCTGGGTTGAGCCAGCGACCCCGTGACAGAGTGAGCCAGCTGTTCCTGTGCACTTGGGTCCAGTCCTCTGAGACTGCACCATGACACTCATGACAACAGCTGATGCATAGTTCCAGTAAGATGGTGGCATGCTCAGATTCAGAGGCTTCTACAGGGCCAGCCAAAGGGATTATTGACTTTTAAAAATGTACGTTTCTTACAATCGCAAGACAATGCTCGACATTACGAACTTAAAGCACTCCAGGCCTACCCCATCAACGAGTGGCTCATTGACGGAGAAAACAAAGAAACTCAATTTAGTGCGAACCATGTTACAGAGGCATCATTGCCAGTGCATGAAGGTATTGTGCAGTCTAACCGTGACAAATTGTTTTAGTTGCTTTCCTTGTGATCACAAGGATATTGGTAATGTCCCCGTTGGACATTGGTAATGCAGAATGCTGTAAATCTGATTACCCAGTTCATCCGCGAACAGCGGGTGTGGACAACAGCAGAGCTCAGGCCTCACTCTGCAGTTTCACCCATTTGCAGCCATCCAGAAAGGAGCCAGAGGCATCAATGCTACCCTCCCGTGTTTACTCAGCAGAAAACAAGTGCTGTTGGGTTTGACTGCAGCCTGCTGCAACATTCAAGGTCTCAGGGACTTGGGTTATGTTTTTTGCGTGACAGTCTTACCTCCATCTTGTATTGCTATAGGTGAGATATGTTGTGTATGACCGTTGGTATTGTGTTTTTCACCTTGGCATCAGAGTAACGCTGTTTTGTTTAGCTGTATTCATGGGTATTCATGCACGGCTGATTGACAATTAAACTTGAGCTTGAACACGAATGGAAAGCTGACCATGAAAGGAGATTTTGCTTTTGAGATTATTTACTGCACACATTTGTAAGCAGTTTCTTCACTGTGTTTCAGTAGTAGCTTGAACAGATGTACAACTGTCTTTTTCTTCAATATAAACTTATAACTTGTGGACTAATTTTAATCACCAAGTATAAAGAGCTGAATGAGAACACAGATTCAGCAACAAAGCACTAGTTCTACCGTTGTCCTTGACCTCCATGGGGGCAGTACAGAGATGCAGGAGTTAGAATGAAAAGAAAAGAGAAAAATAGCCTTATTTGTCACAATGTAGAGTACCATTCAAAAGCCTCAGGCAAATACATAGCTCGGGTGCCCAAGACTTTTGCACAGTACTGTGTTTGTCAATGTGGAGCAGACAGTGCATTTTTAAATCTGATGGGAGCACAGGATCTTGGGGAGGGTGAGGGTAGTGTGCCACAGGAGGGGTGTGGGGCTGGTGGCAGAGGAAGAGTGCCAGGAGCGGGAATGGTGGCGTGGGGTATCAGACACACCCAGCCCCGAGACACCAGGCAAGGTCATTTGATTCCAAACAATTGGTTTATCGATCATTACTGAAAGTCTCTCCAGTGCTTCCTGCTCCCTCCCCTCTCCCTTCCACACCCATGATTCTCCTTCCCATATTAGATTCAGGTTTATCATTCACACATGTCATGAATTTTTCGCAGCAGCAGTGTAGTGCAAGACACAAAATTACTACAGCACAATGCAAGGATCTTAGGTACATATATATACTTTTGCACAGTGCTGTATATTGAACGTCAAAACATAAATGAAATGTAGTCATAGTCATAGTCATACTTTATTGATCCCTGGGGAAATTGGTTTTCGCTACAGTTGCACCATAAAGAATTAAATAGTAATATGTAAATTATGCCAGGAAATAAGTCCAGGACCAGCCTATTGGCTCAGGGTGTCTGACCCTCCAAGGGAGGAGTTGTAAAGTTTGATGGCCACAGGCAGGAATGACTTCCTATGACGCTCTGTGCTGCATCTCGGTGGAATGAGTCTCTGGCTGAATGTACTCCTGTGCCCACCCAATACATTATGTAGTGGATGGGAGACATTGTCCAAGATGGCATGCAACTTGGACAGCATCCTCTTTTCAGACACCACCGTCAGAGAGTCCAATTCCATCCCCTCAACATCACCGGCCTTACGAATAAGTTTGTTGATTCTGTTGGTGTCTGCCACCCTTAGCCTGCTGCCCCAGCACACAACAGCAAACATGCTCGCACTGGCCACCACAGACTCGTAGAACATCCTCAGCATCGTCCGGCAGATGTTAAAGGACCTCAGTCTCCTCAGGAAATAGAGACGGCTCTGACCCTTCTTGTAGGCAGCCTCAGTGTTCTTAGACCAGTCCAGTTTATTGTCAATTCGTATCCCCAGGTATTTGTAATCCTCCACCATGTCCACACTGACCCCCTGGACGGAAACAGGGGTCACTGGTACCTTAGCTCTCCTCAGGTCTACCACCAGCTCCTTAGTCTTTTTCACTTTAAGCTGTATCGTACGCATCAACAACCAATATGGTCCACAAGCATCACCGTGTTTTCGATACTGGCATTGCATACCCACAACTTATTGCCTCTAACTCACTTGTCCTTTTGGAAACATGGGAAGGAACTGGAACACCCAAAACAGACTCACGCTGTGTTGGGAGGAATGTACAAATTCCTCACAGACAACAGTGGAAATTGAATCCTGATCATACAGCTGGCGTCGTAAGGCATTAAGCTAAATACTGTGCTGCCTTACTGATCCTAGTTCAATTCTCACCTCGGGTGCTCTGGTTTCCTCCTGTATCCCAAATATTGCCCAGGCCGGTACATTAACTGGCTGCTTTAACTTGCCCTTAGTGTGTAGGTGCTTGGATGGAGCTGATGGGCATGTGCGGGTCACAGGAAAGTGAATGGGTGGGGGTAGGATGGGGAAGGGCCTACCTCCATTGACTGTGTGGGCTGAATACCCTCAGTGACCTCTCTATTACCCACTCATTAATGCAAATGACAGAAATAATGCCAGTGGCAGCAACTCAATGCATTAAAAACACGCAGACGTGTCCAAGCGTTTCAGTTGTTGTCCAGACCAAACATCAGAATAGGGAAAAAAAATGTGACCCAGGTGACTTTGACTGTGGAATGCTGGACAGGGACAGGGTTGATGCCAGACAGGGTGGTCTGAGTACCTCAGAAATGCTGATCTCCTGGAATTCTGATGCACAACGGTCTCTAGAGTTTATACAGAATGGTATGAAAAACACACACAAAATAAATCCAGTAAGCAGCGGTTCTGTGGGTGAAAATGCCTTGTTAATGAGAAAATAGGTTCAAGCTGACAAAGATGACAGTAACTCAAATAATGACTAGAAACAACAGTGGTGTGCAGAAGAGCATCTCTAAAAACACATGTTGAATCTTGAAGTGGATGGGCCACAGCAGCAGAAGATCACAAGGTATATTAGGTATAGGATGTACCTGATAAAGTGACTACTGAGTGTAGAGTTAAAGAGTCACACAATATAGAAGCAGAGCGTTCAGCCCAGTGTGTACATACTAACCAGCACTGACTCACCTTCACAAATTACAGTGCTCATACCAGAGCCTTCTGTAGTTTGGCAATTCAACTGCTTGTCTGGAGAATCAGCAAATGTTGACATAGCCTCTTCATTAATAAAATGGCTCAGTATCTTCTGCAGAACATACTGGTGCAATTCTACACTGCCATCATAGAGAGTGTCTTCACATTGGCCGTTACTGTCTGGTTTGGTGCATCATCCTCTCACAGTATACGAAAACTACAGCAAACTGTCAGGTCAGCTACACAGGTCATTGGCTGTAGTCTACCGTCACTGTAGGATATGCATGCATCCAGGACAAAGAAGTGGACCAAACACCATTCCCTGTGGCACACCATTAGTCACAGGCATCCAGTCAGAGATGCAACCATCCACTACCAATCTCTGGCTTCTTCATTAAGCCAATGTTCATTCCAATTGACTACTTTATCCAAAATGCCAAGTGACTGGACGTTGTGGACCAGCCTCTCTTACAGAACTTTGTCAAAGGACTGCTGAAGTACCTATGAACAACATCCATTGCCTTTCCTTCATTAACTTTCCTGATAACCACCTTGCAAAACTCTAAGATTGGTTCAGCAGCTCGGTCATACACAAGGCCATGTTGAGTGTCCCCAAACAGGCCCAGTCTATCCAAATACTTATATCCTGGTTAGTGCAACACTTTACAGACTGGCTAAGATTGGGGTACAACTCCCGCTGCAGTCTGCAAGGAGCTTACAACTTCTCCCTGTGACTCTGTGGGCTTCCTCCAGGTCCTCTGATTACCTCCCGCGTTCCAAAGATGCATGGATTAGCACCACTCTCTGTAAGAAACTTACCACTGACATCCCCCTATACTTTCCTCCAGCCACCTTAAAATTATGTCCCTTGTTTTTGCTATTTACACGCTGGGGAAAAAAGGCTCTGGCTATCCTGCCTCACATTAGGGAGTTGTGGCCATGCTTTGTTAGTGTCAGAAGCATGGCAAAACTTGTGAACTGCCCCCAGCACAATTCTTGCTGATTTGCTTTAATGCTAACAAAATATTTTATTGCATGTTTTGATATACATGTGAAAAACAATGATAATCACAATGAGGTTGGACGAAGAACAGTTTATATTCCATTTGGGTGGCCTCCAGCCTGATGGCATGAACATCGATTTCTCGAACTTCTGGTAATGGCCCTTACCATTGCCCATCCCCATCTCTCACCTCAGCTCCTTACCTGTCTATCACCTCCCTCTGGTGTGCTCCCCCTTCCCTTTCTTCCATGGCCTTCTATCCTCTCTGATCAGATTCTCATTTCTCCAGGCCTCTCTCTTTCACCAGTTGATTTCCCAGCTCCTTACTTTACCCCTCACCTTCTCCTGGTTTCAACTACCACCTTGTACTTCCTCCACCCCTCCCCCCCACCTTCTTACTCTGACTCCTCATCTTTTTTTATTTTGTAGCCTGGGGAAAAATACACATTCAGGACAACAAATACTCTTCTGGGTCTTAAATTTCTTTATCAGTTTTAAATGTTTTATTGCAGAAAGAGGGTATCAAAATAAAAGCAACAAAATAAATTTAAGAAACAGTTCCTGCTGTTACAACCTCAGTTTAACTTTGGACCACACCCTTGTTATGTATGTATGACCCCACTTGGAGTACTGTGCCCAGTTCTGGTTGCCTCACTACAGGAAGGATGTAGAAACCATAGAAAGGGTGCAGAGGAGGTTTACAAGGATGTTGCCTGGATTGGGGAGCATGCCTTATGAGAATAGGTTGACTGAACTTGGCCTTTTCTCCTTGGAGCGACGGAGGATGAGAGGTGACCTGATAGAGGTGTATAAGATGATGAGAGGCATTGATCGTGTGGATAGTCAGAGGCTTTTTCCCAGGGCTGAAATGGCTGCCACAAGAGGACACAGGTTTAAGGTGCTGGGGAGTAGGTACAGAGGAGATGTCAGGGGTAAGTTTTTCACTCAGAGAGTGGTGAATGCGTGGAATGGGCTGCCGGCAACAGTGGTGGAGGTGGATACGATAGAGTCCTTTAAGAGACTTTTGGATAGGTGCATGAAGCTTAGAAAAATATAGGGCTATAGGTAAGCCTAGTAATTTCTAAGGTAGGGACATGTTCAGCACAACTTTGTGGGCTGAAGGGCCTGTATTGTGCTGTAGGTTTTCTATGTATTATGAAAATAACTAAAGCAAAATATACAAAATCAATACAGTAGTGGCAATTCTAAACAATACAAACAGTATTAGAATCCCACCAACTCTGCACCTTACCACAACATCGAAAATATGAATAAATACATCTCATCTTAACTAAGGAATATACTCACATTTGGCACACACGTGCTAAATTTCCAAACACCTATAGGCTCGACCTTGAAATGAGTTCTCCTCGTTCACGCTAGTAGGCCAATTAAGGAACTTTGTAATCACGCAATCCAGTGCCGATCAATTTACTCTCGAAAATTTTTCCTCACCAAACCTGGGAAAAGCATTCAAACGTCATCCTTTCTAGAACATGGCAACTCTTCGTTCTACTCCACCCATGCAAAATAACATCACTGTTTTCTCCTACAGGCACAGGCAGCTATTTTAGCATTACCGAGGTGGATACGTAAGTGCTCTTTAACAATAAAAAATGATATTCAATGGTTACCTGGTTACATTTATCCAGTCCTGATTTATCAGCCTGAAACATCGACTGTTTAATCTTTTCCATAGATGCTGTCTGGCCAGCTGAGTTCCTTCAAGATTTTGTGCGTGTTGCTTTGATTCCCAGCATTTGCAGGAAGTCTCTTGTTTGTAATCTTAATCTTAAATATCCTGTCCTTTTGAATACCTTTTAATAATTTACCCACTACAGACATTAGGCTAACCAGGGCACAATTTCCCAGCTTGCTCTTCAAGCAACGGAACAAAATCAGTCTGTGAAAAATTAGTATTCCAAACCAAAGAATAGAGTAACTTCCTCCACTTGATCTAAATTCTGACTCTCTCCACAGGTCAGGTACAAACACTGCAATCCTTCAAGTGTCTCACTACTGCTCAACTGTTTCTGCACCTTCCTGTCAAATGGAAACATTATTTCCTCATGAGTCTGGGAATCAACTTTAATTATAGAGGCAAATGATTAGAGCAATAGGAAGTCACTATAATTTATACATTGTTTAGTTTTCTTCCTATCCCGGGAAAGATATGAGTTTAATTTTAGTTTCTCCATTAGCAGCTGAATAATTATAATATTAACATTAAATATTTTCATCCAGCCACAACAGAGGTATTTTACATAATACCGTGCGTGAGTGAACACCATTACATTATGTGAAAACCACGATAAGAAAACATTTACAAAGTTTCTTCACTACCCGCATTCCAAAAATGAGTGGAATAAATCCTTATGAAATTCCGGCTCTAGCAAAGGATTGCCAGAATTAAAACTAGGTTTATTATCACGGACAAATGCCATGAAGTTTGTTTTTTTGTGGGAACATAAAAAACCACTGCAAGTTACACAAATAACTAAATAATGCTGTACTGCCCTTGCTGAAGTGTTGCAACATCAACTAGACAGTCTACAAAACTCCATTCAGAAAGTGACATGAGAATCAGGGTACAGCCTCCTAGGTCCTTGAGTTGGCATGACACAGTGAATAAGGAGTGAAACGGAAAAACAGCAAAATACAGTACAATTGTTCTATTCGCAAAAGTTAATATACACAGATAAGCAAGAACTTAGTTAAGTTTCCTGCAGGTAAATATTATAAGATTCCAACAAGTAAATGCTACAGATAAATAATACATGTTATGTATTAGCAGCTGGGTTAGTGTCTTACAAGTTCAAAAGTAACATTCTATTTCAGCAAAATCTTATTTATATCTTTAGATTAACTTCAAAGCATCAACTTACAAGCAATGCTCCTGCTGGGTAACACCAGAATGGCGTTAGATAGAAACTCTTTTCACACCTCACAAATGTCTGGCCTCCTGTCAGCCAATGTGCTGTTATACTTACTACTTCCTGGTTGCACAGGAAGTGACCTAGTACAGATCTGAAATTGCTCATTAAAGTAAAAGTTGAATATGCTTGAAGGCAAAATAATTGAGGAATGGCAATAGCAAGACAGTGTTCGTGGGTTGACTGAACATTCAGAATCTGATGGCACAGTGGAAGAAGCTGTTCTTAAATTATTGAGTGTGAGTCTTCACTTCAGGCTCCAGTATCTCCTCCCCGCTTGTAGAAATGCGAAGAGGACAGGTCCAGGATAGTGAGGGTCTTTAATGATGGATGCTGCCTTCTTGAGGTACTGCTTCTTGAAGCTGATCTTGATGGTGGAAGGGGGGTCATGCCTGTGCTGGATCTTGCTGGGTCTACACCCTGCAGCCTGCCTTGTGATCCTCTGAACTGGAGGTTTCATTCCAGGTAGTGATGCAACCAGTCAGAAAATTCTCCATTATACGTCTGCTGATATTTCCAAATACCCTTGGTGACATACCAACTATCCTCAACCTCCTAATGACGTATGCCCTGGTGTGCCTTCTTCCTGATAGTGTTAATGTGTTGGGCTCAGAACAGGTCCATTGAAATACTGATACTTTCAGAACGCATAAGGGAACAGTGAGAGTTGAAAAGTTCAAAGTGAATTTATTATTAAAGACCTTATATAACCCTGAGATTCATTTTCTTGCAGACATACTCAATAAATCCATAAAAGAATAATAACCATAATAGAATCAATGAAAGACCAAATTTTACAAACTTTAATTTATATTTGCAAAATTACAAACTTTGATTGTTTATGCCTATAAACATGGACACTGTGAAATACTGGTGACAACTTGCGAAAGGAATCACGTGTGTGGACTCCTGGACGTTCCTGAGAACACCCTGTCGGACCTCTCACATTCATTTTCCTCATCCACACCGATCACTGATCAGGGTTCAATTCCTGCTGCTGTCTGTAAGGAGATTGTACTTTCTCCCTATGGCCACGTAGATATCCTTGGCATACTCTGCTTTCCTCCCTCGTTCCAAAAGATGTTCGAGTGAAGGTTAGTATGCTGTGGGCATGCTTTATTGGCGTTGGAAGCATAGTGACACATGCAGTCTGCCCTATCAGACCTTGTTGGTCATTGAAGCAAAATGACACATCTTATTGTATATTTAGATGTTTTGATGTACAGTGCTTATAAAAAAGTATTCATTCCCCCCCCCACCCTTGGAAGTTTTCATGTTTTATTGTTTTATAACATTGAATCAGAGTGGATTTTGCCTTTTTGACACATCAACAAAAAAGGCTCTTTCGTGTCAAAGTGAAAACACATTTCTATAAATTGGTCTAAATTTATTAAAATTATTAAACGCAAGATAATTGATTGCATAATTACTTGCCCCATTCAAGTCAATATTTAGTAGATGAACCTTTGGCAGCGATTACAGCCTTGAGTCTGTGTGGATAGGTCTCTATCAGCTTTGCACAGCTGGACACTGCAATTTTTCCACATTCTTCTTTATAAAACTGCTCAAGCTCTGTCAGATTGCATGCAGATTGTGAGTGAATAGCCCTTTTCAACTCCAACCACAAATTCTCAATTATGTTGAGGTCTGGACTCTGACTTGGCTACTCCAGGACATTAAATTTGTTGTTTTTAAGCCATTTCTGTGTAGCTTTGGCTTTTTGCTAGAAAACAATTCTTCTCCCGAGTCGCTGTTCTCTTGTAGACAGCATCAGGTTTTCCTCCAGGATTTCTCTGTATTTTGCTGCATTCATTTTCCCCTGTACCTTCACAAGCCTTCTGGCAAACTCCAGCTGAGATTTCATGTGAGTTTTTTTTCAATAATGGCTTTCCCTTTGCCACTCTTCCTGCGACTGGTGAAACATCCAGGCAACAGTTGTTTTATGCACAGTCTCTCCCATCTCAGTCACCAAAGTTTGTAACTCCTCCAGAGTTGTCATAGGTCTGTTGGTGGGCTCCTTCACTCGTCCCCTTCTTGCACAGTCACTCAGTTTTTAAGGAAAGCCTGCTCTGGACAGATTTACAGCTGTACCATATTCTTTCCATTTCTTGATGATTGACTTAACTGTATTCGAAGTGATATTCAGTGACTTAGAAATTTTCATGTATCCATCTCCCGACGTGCTTTTCAATAACCTTTTTGTGGAATTGCTTGGAGCATTCTTTTGTCTTTATGGTGTAGTTTTTGCCAGGATACTGACTCACCAGCAGTTGTATCTTCCAGATACAGGTGTAATTTTACTCTAATCAATTGAAGCAACTTGTCTGCACATTTCAGGTCTCCAAAAACAGATCTCTATTTAAGTAATTATGTGACATCTGAATCTAATTGGCTGCGCCAGTGATTATTTGGCGGGGGGGTGGGGGGCGTGAATACTACTGTAATCAATTATTTTGTGTTTTATATTTTGAGTTATATATTAAGAGGCTTTTTCTGTTAATCAGTGTCAAAAAAGCCAAATTAAATCCATTGTGATTCAATGTTGTAAAACAATAAAACATGAAAAATTCAAAGGTGATTTATTTTTAGATGGTTCCCTTATGTCTTTTGAACAATTATCTAATAAATATAACTTATCAAGAATACAATTTTTTTTAGATATCTACAAGTTAGAAATTTTCTAAGTACTATACTTTCTTCCTTTCCAATGCTTCCTCCTACATACATTTTAGATACTATAATTAACCTTAATCCATGTCAGAAAGGTGCATCGGCTATGATTTATAATATTATTATGAAACTTAGGAAAGCCCCATTTGATAAGATTAGGGTAGATTGGGAACAGGAATTGGGGTTTACCATTTCTGTGGATGACTGGGGGCAGATTTTACAATTAGTCAATACTTCCTCTATCTGTGCTAAACATTCCCTAATTCAATTTAAAGTTGTTCATAGAGCACATATGTCCAAAGATAAGTTAGCGCGCTTTTATTCTCATATTAATCCTTTTTGTGATAGATGTCCGGGGCAGATAGCCTCTTTAACTCATATGTTTTGGTCTTGCCCTACTTTGGAAACTTTTTGGAGAGACATTTTTAATATTATCTCCAAGGTATTGAATATAGATATCTCTCCTCACCCTATTACTGCTATCTTTGGACTACCTAAAATTTCCAGTAATCTCTCCCCTTCAGCCCATAGAATGATTGAATTTCTTACTTTAATGGCGAAAAGATGTATCTTACAACATTGGAAAGAACTTAATGCTCCAACTACCTTTTTTTGGTTTTCTCAGACGATATTATGCTTGAATCTGGAGAAAATTAGAAGCAATCTTTATGACTCCTCATTTAAATTTGAACAGACTTGGAGATCTTTTATTCAATATTTTCATTTAATGTAATATATACCCTTCTTGTTTTTTTACTGTTTTTAATGGAGGTCGGGATTGAGGTCGGGATTGAGGACGTGATTTTAAGTTTAACTCTGTTTGGTTTCAAGTTAGCCCATTGCTTTGCTTTGCTTTTAGTTAGTTGCACGGTGGGGTTTTTTTTAGGGGAGTTTTTTTCTTTTTCTCTATTGATATATATATAAAATTAGTATTCTATTATGTTACCTTGGTATGTTACGTTTAAATTACATTGTTTGTAGTATTTTTTTTTGTATTAATATCTTCTGTAATTTTATTATATTCTAACAATGTATTAGTGTCTATATGGCTTACCTTTTTGTATACTTATTTAATAAAAAGATTTAAAAAGAAAAATTCAAAGGTGGAGTGAGTACTTTTTTCGGCAGTGTATGTGTTCAAATGAAGCTAATCTAATCTTATTTTATCTCTTACCCTGTACCTTGAAGCTGTGATTCTCGGTTATAAGTTCCTCAGCCAGGAAAATTATCCAGACTGTTAAGCCCTATAGAATTGTATATCTATCATTGAGACTTCCTCCCATTCTTCTAAACAAGTGTTAAACCAATCTTTCCTCGTGTGAAACTCCAATCAACCTAGAACTTAATCCATGCTCCTCTATGTCAAATATAAACATTCTTAAGTAGGTGAATGAGGGGAGATTTGATGGAGGTTAACAAAATTATGAAGGTACAGAGAGGGTGAATGTATGCAGTCTGTAAACCCCTCAGCCTGGATGAGACCAGAACCAGACACCATAGTTCAGGATGAAAGGTGAATCATGAAGTGGAACCTGAGGAGGACCTCCATGAGGACTACAACCTTGTCGTGGTTTGGAGGTTTGTATTCCTCAATGACCGAGACAGCTATGCTGTCTGGAGTCAGCACTTTATATTTTGGTTCTTGGTAGGGTGACCCATGCCAAGCAGGTTGAAGGGTAGTGGCCAGACTAAGAGTGGCCCACCGGACCTTCTGGTTCAATAGTTCAGCTCAGGACTAATAACCCTGACTGGTCAAAAAAACTGTTAGGGAAACAGCCATGAAGACTCCTACTACTTCTGAGTGTGATGCTATTCTTGAGTCTCCACCTGGGACTTGCATGACTGACAGCAGTGAAAACCAGGAGGAAGGTACTGACAGGCTGAAGGAAGCCCTGGACACTGCCTGAGGTGGAGGACCTTCATTACTGCCCTAAACGCCAGCAGCATAATAGGAAGTGAGTAACCTGAGAGAGAGCTTCTTCACTCAGAAGTTGTGGAAGAACCTGCAGTGGAAGAGGTAAATGCATATTCAATTGTAACAATTAAGAGAAGCTTGGATAAGTACATGGATGGGAAGGGTATGGAGAGTTATGGCCTGGGTGCAGTTTGATGGGATTAATAAGAGTGTCAAAGGGTACAGGGAGAATGAAGTTTAGAGGGATAATAAGTGAGCCAAGATATGCAGAGCAGTCTCGATGGGACAAACGGCCTAATTCTGCTCAAGCATGTGTGCGCGCCCATCGCAAGCGATGAAGACCACTGGCATCCTTGGGTGGGTGCATTTGCTATTTGTGTGTCCGGAGGTGACTGGATCTCGTGTCTTGCGCCTGAGTTTGATTAAAGCGAGAGAGAGTTGCACAGGTCATCAATCTTACTCTCTCTTTCTAGTCTGTATAGATCCAGAGGCAAGACGAGAGTCAAGACGACTGGAGATAGATCAGGATGCAGTGAATGTTCAGGGTGGTCCACGTGCCTTGGCATTCTCTTCGTGCTCCTCAACGCATTCTGGGAAACGCCTTCCTGCCCGTTGAACCAGCTGGTGGTTTCCTCCACACTGTATTCCAAATCCAGTCTTCACACGCTTTTGGTAGACAAGCCCAAAGACACCAAGATTTCAAAAAAAAAACCCCAGTGGCTTCTCTCACCTGGTTTGGCTGGCCTGTCAAAGCCATTGCCCGGGGTACGGACACTGTCACAAGAAAACAGCTTACTTGGAGCAACAGGTGAGAGTTGAGTGCCAGGTGAGGACCAAAGGTGGAAGACCTACCTCGGAAGGTACAACAAGTCTTCACACCAGAGGCGCTACCCCTCCCTGACACCCCATAGACAGTACTGTGCTAAAGTCTATAGCTATATAGCTAGGTGGCCTAAGAATTTTGCACTATCCTGTGGCAAATTTGTAAGTCTGGCAGGAGCATAGGATGTTGGGAATGGTGAGCATGGAGCATGGTGGGAGGAGTGTGAGACAGATGGCAGGGAAGGAGTGCCAGGGGCAGGGCTTGATTGGGTGCAGACACACCCAGCCCTGAGACACCAGGCATGTTCATTTGATTCCAAACAATTACTTTATTGATCACTACAGAATGTCTCTCTGGTACTTCCTGTTCCCTACCCTCTCCCTTCCCCTTTTACCAACCATGTTCCTTTCCAACTCTCAGCCAACAATAGAGACCCATATCAAAATCAGGTTTCTCATTACTCACATATATCCTGCAACATGAGTCCTTTTTGCAGCAGGAGTACAGTACAACACCAAAGATTAATACATTACCTAGCTATATATGTGTCTAAGGCTTTTGCATGGTACTGTTTATTATGTTCTTAGAAGAAACAGATACAGATCAACCAAATAGTGGTATCAAGTGATACAATACGGCAGACCTCTGCGGGGACGAAACTGCCCAAAGTGGTCTCTGCCCTGATGATACTTAACCACTTGTTGAACCATTTGGCCAAAGGACTAAGACCAGCTTCCTCGATCTGTAGTATGAAGTTACTTGCAGCAGCAATGGTCTGGAATTTTCAGCTGGATGTTTTGCAAGTGGTATTACGTCACCCATTTCTGACTTCTCTGCCATATGAGTTCACAATATTTAAATTGATGAATTCATGTTTGGAGATTCCCCTTCTCACTATATAAAGAGTAATGGGAAACCAAACTTCAATGGTACAGTTAATTCCATCACTGGGTAAATTTGCCACTAAGCTTTCTTTCTTTTCTTACAGAGTCTTGCATAGAAGACTTACAAGAATGTTGCCGTAAGACCTTGGAGCAGAATTTGGCCATTGAGTCTGCTCCACAATTCGATCGTGGCTAATTTATTATCCCCCTCAATCCCATTCTCCTGCCTTCTCCCCATAACCTTTCACACCCTTACAAATCAAGAACCTATCAACATCCGGTTTAAATGTACTCAATGGCTTGGTCTCCACAGCCGTCTGTGGCAATGAATTCCATAGATTCGCCACACTCTTGCTACAAAAATTGCTCCTCATCTCTTCTCAGTGAAGTTCTTCTATTCTGAGACTGTGCCCTTTGGTCCTAGACTCCCCCACTATTGGAGGCATCCTCTCAATGGCCTGAGTTGTAGAGAGATGAGGGGCAGGCTAGGGTTTTATTTATTTAGAGATTCAGAGCAAAACAGGCACTTCCAGCCCACGAGTCACACTGCCCAGCAGTCCACCTAATTTTAATCTGAGCCTAATCACAGGACTGTTTACAATGTCCAGTTTACCCATTAACCTGTATGTCTTTGAACTGTAGGAGGAAACCGAAGCACCTGGAGGAATCCAGCATGCCCAGGGGAAGAACGTACAAGCTTTCTTACAGAGGACACCGGAATTGATCTCTGAACTCTGACGGCCCAAGCTATAATAGCGTTGCAATAACTGCAATGCTACCATGGCCTGGAGTACCTTAGAGCATAGGAGATTGAGAAGTGACCTGATAGGATTGTGAGGGACATAGATAGAGTGAATGCACCTAGTCTTTTTCCAGGGAAAGATAATCAAAAACTGGATGGTATGGTATAGGTTTAAGGAGAGAGGGACCTGAAAAAGGGCAACTTCTTCACACACAGGGGGATTTTCAAACAGAATGAGCTGCCAGAAGAAATGGTTGAGCGTGGGTGCAATATGATCACCATGGGCCATGTCATATGGTGTGGGCAACTAGGATCTCCATGACCATGGTTGTTCTTGGCAAATTTTTCGACAGAAGAATTGCCTTCTTCTGGACGCTGTCTTTACAAGACGGGTCATCCAGCCATTATCAATACTCTTCAGGGGTAGTCTGCCTGGTGTCAGTGGTCTCAGAACCAGGACATGTGATCTGCGCCAGCCGCTCGTACGACCATCCACCACCTGCTCCCATGGCTTCACATGATCCTGATCGGGGGCTGAGCAGGCGCTATACCTTGGCCAAGGGTGACCTGCAGGTTAGTGGAGGGCAGGAGCATCTTACACCTTCTTTATAGAGATGTATTTCAACCCAGCCACCATGGTACAATAACAACATTTAAAACTCATGTGTTCAAGTAAAAGGATAGAAATGAAAAATCATTCAAAATGAAATGGATTCATCCCAATACAGCACAGATAAAACCCTGGCCACTATTGAGCACATCTATGTGAAACACTGTCGTAGAAAAGCAGCATCCATCACCAGAGATTCCTATCACCCAGACCATGCTCTTTTCACTGCTGCCATCAGGTAAAAGGTACAAGACCATCAGGACTTGCACCACTCGCTTCAAGATCACTCACTACCCCTCAACCATCAGGCTTTTAAACAAAAGAGGATAGCAATAGTCATTTTCACTATCATTGAAATGTTCCCACAACCAATAGTCCCTTTTTAAGGACTCTTCATCTCATTACGTCATGTTCTCGTTATTTACTGCTATTTATTTATAATTATAGTTGCACAGTTTGTTGTCTTCTGAACTCTGTTTGATCTTTCATTGATCCTGCTATAGATGCTATTCTATAGATTTGCTGAGTATGCCCACAGAACAATAAATCTCAGGGTTCAATATGGTGACATATATCTACTTCAATAATAAAATTTGCTTTAAACTTTGAAAGGCTTTGAGCAGGTGTCCCCAACCTTTTTTATGCCACGGATCAAGTAAGGGGTCCATAGACCCCAGGTTAGGAACCCCTGGTTCAGAGGGATAAGAGCCAATTGTGGGCAAATGGGACGGGCACAAGTGGGCATCTTAATTGGTGTGAATAAGTTAGAACTCAGAGTCTGCTTCTGTGCTGTGTTATTCTTTGACTATGACTCAACTGTAAGAGAAGACCTGAGATATTGCGATGTATTTCAAGGAAGCAACTTAATCAAGGAGTTTTGATGAAATTATAAATTGCAAAAGGAACTTGATTGATTTATAAATAACAGTGAAACTTTAACAGTGAATTACAACTCAGAACTCAGTACTTAGACAATATATCACAATAAATTAATTAATTTTTAATAAATTTGGTCACTCAGGTCGCTAATATTTTTCCTTTTCTACCTAAGATACGCAGGTGTCAGACATTCTCAAGTAACTTGACTTATTAATGTAACTTTTTGGTTTGAGAAGAGGTGTTTTATAGAACAGCTAAGTTTGTGTAATTTAAGAGCAGTTAGAAGAAGGTAAGTGGAAGATATTTATTTCCACTAGCTGAGAAGTCTATCTTTTATTGATTTATTGAGAAATCACGCGGAATAAGCCCTCCCTGCCCTTCAAGCTGCCCTGCCCACCAACCCCCCAATTTAAGCAACACACACAAAATGCTGGAGGAACTCAGCAGGCCAGGCGGCATCTATGGAAAGTAATATACTCCTGTCCTGGCCTGAAACATCTAACGTACTTTTTCCCATAGATGCTGCCTGGCTTGCTGAATTCCTAGAGCATTTTGTGTGTGCTGCGTGGATTTCCAGCATCTGCGGATATTCTCTTGTTTGTGATTGGATCCTCTAATATAATCCTAGCCTAATAGAAACATAGAAACATAGAAAACCTACAGCACAATACAGGCCCTTCGGCCCTCAAAGTTTTGCTGAACATGTTCCTACCTTAGAAATTATTAGGCTTACCCACAGCCCTCCATCTCTCTAACTCCATGTACCTATCCAAAAGTCTCTTAAAAGACCCTATTGTATCCGCCTCCACCACAGTTGCTGGCAGCCCATTCCACACACTCACCACTCTCTGAGTAAAAAACTTACCCCTGACATCTCCTCTGTACCTACTCCCCAGCACCTTAAACCTGTGTTCTCTTGTGGCAACCATTTCAACCCTGGGTAAAAGCCTCTGACTATCCACACGATCAATGTCTCTCATCATCTTATACACCTCTATCAGATCACCGCTCATCCTCCGTCGCTCCAAGGAGAAAAGGCCAAGTTCACTCAACCTGTTTTCATAAGGCATGCTCCCCAATCCAGGCAACATCCTTGTAAATCTACTCTGCATCCTTTCTATGGCTTCCACATCCTTCCTGTAGTGAGGCGACCGGAACTGAGCACAGTACTCCAAGTGGGGTCTGAGCAGGGTCCTATATAGCTGCAACATTACCTTTCGTCTCCTAAATTCGATTCCACAATTAATGAAGGCCAATACACTGTATGCCTTCTTAACCACAGAGTCAACCTGCACAGCTGCTTTGAGTGTCCTATGGACTCTGACCCCAAGATCCCTCTAATCCTTACACTACCAAGAGTCTTACCATTAATACAATATTCTGCCATCATATTTGACCTACCAAAATGAACCACTTCACACTTATCCGGGTTTAACTCCATCTGGCACTTCTCAGCCCAGTTTTAAATCCTATCAATATCCCACTGTAACCTCTGACAGCCCTCCACACTATCCACAACACCTCCAATCTTTGTGTCATCAGCAAACTTACTAACACATCCCTCCACTTCCTCATCCAGGTCATTTATAAAAATCACGAAGAGTAAAGGTCTAAGAACTGATCCCTGAGGCACACCACTGGTAACTGACCTCCATGCAGAATATGACCCATCTACAACCAGTCTTTGCCTTCAGTGGGCAAGCCAGTTCTGGATCCACAAAACAATATCTCCTTGGATCCAATGTCTCCTTACTTTCTCAATAAGCCTTGCATGGGGTACCTTATCAAATGCCTTGCTGAAATCCATATACACTACATCCACTGCTCTTCCTTTATCAATGTGTTTAGTCACATCCTCAAAAAATTCAATCAGGCTTGTAAGGCAAGACCTGCCCTTGACAAAGCCACGCTGACTATCCCTAATCATTTTATTAATTTCCTTAGCGCAGAGCCCTCTATTTTTCTAAGCTCCATGTACCTATCTAGAAGCTCTTAAAAGACCCTATTGTATCCACTTCCACCACCACCGCTGGCAGTACATTCCATGCACCCACGTTCTCTGTGTGAAAAACTTAGCCCTGACATCCCCTCAGTACCTATTTCCAAGTATCTTAAAACTATACCCCCTCATGTTAGCCATTCCAGCCCTGAGGAAAAAGACCTCTGGCTATCCACATGATCAACACCCCTCATCATCTCTACATCTTCATCAGGTCACCTCTCATCCTCCATCGCTCCAAGGAGAAAAGGCCAAGTTCACTTAACTTTTTCTCATAAGGTACGCCCTCCAATCCAGGCAACATCCTTGTAAATCTCCTCTGCACTCTTCCTATAGTATCCACATCCTTCCTGTATTGAGGTGACCAGAAGAGAACATAGTACTCCAAGTGGGGTCTGACCAAGGTCTCATATAGCTGTAATATTACCTTACGGCTCTTGCACTCAATTCCACGGTTGATGAATGCCAACACAGCATACGCCTTCATAACAAAGGCGTATGGTGTGTTGGCATCATAACCATAATAGAATCAATAAAAAAACCTCACCAGCTTTGGTGTTCCATCAGCATGCAAAAGACAACAAATTGTCCGGATACATCAAGAAGGAAATAAGAACAATAAATAAATAAGCGATAAATATCAGGAACATGAGATGAAGAGTCCTTGGAAGGTAGTCCTTTGGTCATGGGAACATTTCAATAATGGGGCTAGTGAATTTGAGTGAAGTAATCCCCTTCGGTTCAAGAGCTTGATAGTTGAGGGATAATAACTGTTCCTGAACCTAGAGATGTGAGTCCCGAGGCTCCTGCACCTTCCTCCTGATGGCAGCAATGAAAAGAGAGCGTGACCTGGGTGGTGCGAGTCCCTAATGGTGGATACTGCTTTCCCACAACAACACCAATGGCTCAATGTGCTCAATAGTGGCGAGAGCTTTACCTGTGATAGACTGGGCTGTATCTACTACCTATCAAAAGAGTTTCCATTACCACAGTTCCTCCCCTTCCCATCCCCACAGATGCCTCTTGATATACTGTGTTCTTACAGCAGATTGTTTGCTGCTCCAGATTCCACCTGCAGTCTCTTCTGTCTCCCTCTAAATCTCATACCCCTTAACTACACTCAGTGGCTACATTGTTAGGTACAAGAAGTACCTAATAAAGTGGCCACTGAGTGTGTGTTCGTGGTCGTCTGCTGCTGTAGCCCATCCACTTCAAAGTTTGACATTTTTTTTGCAATGAGAGATGCTTTTCTGCACACCACTGTTGTACCGTGTGGTTATTTGAGTTACTGTCGCCTTCCAGTCAGCTTGAACCAGTCTGGCCATTCTCCTCTGACCTCTGTCATTATCAAGGCATTTTCACCCTCAGATCTGCAGCTCACTGAGTGTTTTTCATTTCTCCTTCATTCTCCATAAATTTTAAAGAATGTTATGCATGAAAATTCCAGTAGATCAGCACGTTGTGAGATACTCAAACCACCCTGTCTGGCACCAACAATCATTCCATGGTCAAAGTCACTTAGATCACAATTCTTCCCCATTCTGATATTTGGTCTGAACAACAGCTGAACCTCTTGACTGTGTCTGCATGTTTTACTGCACTGGGTTGCTGCTTAGATAGTTGTATTAACAAGCAGGTGTATGTGTGTACCTAATAAAGTGGTCACTGAATGTATATGCCTTACCGCTGGACATCTCTCCAATCCTACTGTGCAGCACAACACATAAAACGCTGGAGAACCTGCTGAAATATCTCAGCCTGAAAGAGCAACTTTCCAAAGATATTCTCCGAACTGTAGAGTTCCTCCACCTTTTTTGTTTTGCTCAGGATTTCCAACATATGCAGAATCTTTTGTGTCAACGAGGAAGTGTCACCATGTTCATGGACCATTCAGAAGTCTGCTGGCGGAGGGGCTGAAGCTGTTTCTAAAATGCTGAGTGTGGGTCCTCAGGCTCCGATACCTCCTCCCTGATGGTAGCAGTGAGAAGAGACCATGTCCTTGATGGGGAGGATCCTTTATGATGGATGCCAACTTCCTGAGGCGCCTTTGCTTGAAGATGTCCTCGATGGTGGCGAGAGTTGTGCTGTCGTGGAGCTGATTGAGTCTACAGTCCTCTCCACCCTCTTGTAATCCTATGAATCAGCCTCCACACCAGGCGATGATGCAACCACTTGCAACCCACCAAACAATTGTGTTTTAAAAAACTTATTTAGAGATTAGATTATGAGGACACGCAGTCCTCTTTTATTGTCATTTAGTAATGTATGCATTAAGAAATGATACAATGTTCCTCCAGTATGATATCACAGAAACACAAGACAAACCAAGACTGAAAAACTGACGAAAAACACATAATTATAACATATAGTTACAACAGTGCAAGCAATACCGTAACTTGATAAAGAACAGACCATGGGCATGGTAAAAAAAGTTCAAAATCTCTCGAAAGTCCCATGACCTCACACAGACGGTAGAAGGGAGAAACTCTCCCTGACGTGAACCTCCAGCGCCGCAAACTTGCCGATGCAGCACCCCGGAAGCACCCGACCACAGCCGACTCTGAGTCCGTCCGAAAACTTCGAGCCTCCGACCAGCCCCCCGACACCGAGCACCGAGCACCATCTCTGCCGAGTACTTCGACCCCAGCCCCGGCCGCCAGCAACAGGCAAATCTGAGGATTTGGGGCCTTCCCCTCCAGAGATTCTCGATCGCACGGTAGCAGCGGCAGTGAACCGGGGATTTCAGAAGTTTCTCCAGATGTTCCTCCGTGCTTCTCACGTTTGTCTCCATCAAATCAGAATTGTGCACGGCCCCCCATTTAAAAAATGCGATATCATTTCACCGGAGAGGCCGCGCGCGCTGCTTCACGCTGCTATCTTCTCCTCCCGCCAGATACAGTGCAGAACAGGCTTTCAAGCCCATCAAGTTGCATCGCCCAGCAATCGACCTATCTACCCTGATCCTAAACACAGGACAATTTACCACGACTAATTTATTTATTGACGTACACTGCGGAGTAAGACCTACTGGCCCCTTTGAGCTGCACCACCCAGCAATTCCCCAATTTAATCCCAGCCTAATTATGGGACAATTTACAATGCCCAATTAACCTACCAAGCGGTACGTCTTTGGACCATGGGAGGAAACCAGAGCACCCAGAGGAAACCCACGTGGTCACACGGAGAAGGTACTTACTCCTTACAGGCAGCAGCGGAAATTGGACGCAGGTTGCTGGCACTGGGAAGCGCTGTGCTAAAATTAACCTACCAACCAGTAGGAGAAACCGGAACACCCAGAAAAAAACCCACGCACTCATGAAACGAACGTGCAGCATTGTTACAGACAGGCACCAACATTGAACTCCAAACTCCAACGCAACGAGCTGTAATAGCGTGGTGCTAACCACTAATGCTACCGTGGCGCACCCCTACCATGGTATGACCTCATGTCTCCTGTCTCTCTCACTCTCTGGCAGCAACAAACCACCAGACCACGACTCAATGGAATGAAATGAGAAAAGAAAGAGGCAGAAAAAATGCATTTCAAATCTATACTTTGTCGTTTTGTTTCTCTGGTCACTTAGCCAACATGGCTTGGCCAATTCCAGAGTCTATTGAGTGAGTCAAGTACACCACAGTCGACTCTCTCTCCTGTCACTTCCCAAAGAAAGGGCTTTCTTCTGCTCTGCAGGAGCTGTCAGCCACATAAGCCGGGCAAAGGGACTGAAAACTGCCCGGCGTTACTTGCATTCAGTTGCTGTCAACACCGTCACCCAGCAGCACAATATCTGTCATGAAGCAGATGATAAAACACTGCAAAGACCTGAACTGATGGGTCTTGGCCAAGCCAATGGTCTCCCGGCCTGAATGAAAGAGTAAGCAAATCAGCGACGCCTGTCTTCTCCGCACACATTTACTGGTTCCCAAAGCTTCCAGTAAACACTGGGTGGCAAAAGACAATGTTACACTGCTGTCAGTGTCACTGATGAAATAACATCAGGAGGTTATCCGCTGCCATCAGATTTGTGAACATACCACAAATCTGTGAAAACTACCTCATTTGTTGCTCTTTTTTTCCCATGACATATTTATTTTTATATATATTTTTAATTGCAACTTATAGTAAATTTATATCTTGAACTGTCCTGAACGTAGATTTCGCGGCATATGTCAGTGATAAATATCTTGACAGAGGATCTGCCCTGGGACCATATGTAAGTACCTTACAAAGAAGGCACAGCAATGCCTCTACTTTCTTAGATTTGGCATGTCATCTAAAACTTTGACTAACTTCTATAGATGCACAGTGGAGAGTATCCTGACTGGTTGCATCACAGCCTGGAACGAAAACATCAAAGCCCATGAATGGAAAAGCAGACAATAAGTGGTGGATATAGCCCAGTGTATCTCAGGAAAAACCCTCCCCACCTACAAGGAGCAATGCCACAAGAAAGCAGCACCCATCATCAAACAGTCATAGTCATAGTCATACTTTATTGATCCCGGGGGAAATTGGTTTCCGTTACAGTTGCACCATAAATAATAAATAGTAATAGAACCATAAATAGTTAAATAGTAATATGTAAATTATGCCAGTAAATTATGAAATAAGTCCAGGAACAGCCTATTGGCACAGGGTGTCTGACCCTCCAAGGGAGGAGTTGTAAAGTTTGATGGCCACAGGCAGGAATGACTTCCTATGACGCTCTGTGCTGCATCTCGGTGGAATGAGTCTCTGGCTGAATGTACTCCTGTGCCCACCCAGTACATTATGTAGTGGATGGGAGACATTGTCCAAGATGGCATGCAACTTGGACAGCATCCTCTTTTCAGACACCACCGTGAGAGAGTCCAGTTCCATCCCCACAACATCACTGGCCTTACGAATGAGTTTGTTGATTCTGTTGGTGTCTGCCACCCTCAGCCTGCTGCCCCAGCACACAACAGCAAACATGACAGAGCAAACATGATAGCACTGGCTGAGTCCTTGAAAGTGAGCCCATAGGTTGTGGCAACAGTTCAGTGGCGGAGCGCACGAAGTTGAGTGAAGTTATCCCCTCTGGTTCAAAAGCCTGATGAATGGGGGGGTAATAACTGTTCCTGAATCAGGTGATGTGAGTCCTGAGGCTCCTGTACCTTCTTCCAGATGGCAGCAGCGAGATGAGAGCACGGCCTGGGTAGCGGAGGTCCTTTATGATGGATGCCAGTTTCCTGCGGCAGTGCTCCGTGTAGATGTGCTCAGTGGTGGGGAGAGCTTTACCCGTGATGGACTGGGCTGTATCCACTACTTTTTCTGGATTTTCAGTTCAAGGGCATTGGTATTTCCACACTGGGCCATGATACTACCAGTCAATATGCTGTCCGCCACACAACTGTACAAGTTTTAGATGCCATGGCTGAATCTTCATGAACTTCTAAGGAAGTAAATGTGCTACCATGCATCCCTTCGTAATTGCATTTACGTGCTGGGCTCAGGACAGATCCTCTGAAAAGATAACACCGAGCAATTTAAAGTTGTTGACCCTCTCCACCTCTGATCCTCTGATGAGGATTGGCTCATGGAGCTCTGGTTTTCACCTCCTGAAGTCAATAATCAGCTCCTTAGTCTGACTGACATTGAATGAGAGGTTGTAGTTATGGCACCAGTCAG